>NW_004524820.1:1482812-1486615 GCF_000260255.1 Octodon degus | reverse complement strand
AAAAAATAGTCCTACTTAAACAATAAAAATATACAGCAACCCTGTGGAAAATAAAATGTGCACAACAACTGGGCATGCAACATACTCAATATTGTTTCCTCAATTCTACCAGTCACACTTATAAAACCTATATGCTAACTGAGTCCTGCACAAGCATAATTATGGGAAGTGACCAGTGATTAAAAGATGGAACTCTTTTTATTGAAGAAGTGTGGGACTAGCCAAAGGTTAATGGCGACAAAACAGGCTGGCCTAGAATTCTTGATAGATTATTACTAATTTGCATGGCTGCCAGAGGAAATGCAAGTGTTTGAGAAGGATTCTGGACAAATAGTAAGGTAAGAACAAGAACAAGGACAACCTGCGCTCCACTCCACCTCATATTTACAAGGATAAAATACCACTCTCACCAAGGAAGGTAGATCACACCTGCAATCTCAGCACTTGGGAGACTACAGCAGAGGATCGCTGCAGGTTTTAGGCCAGCCTGGACCACATGGCAAGACCTTGTCTCAAAAAACAAAACAAATAGCAGTCATTTTCCACGGGCCAAGCTCTTTAACTCTTAGAAACTCAACTGATGCTACCTTGGGAACATGTGAAATACATGCCCGCATGACACAACTGTCCTTGCCATGGTGTATACCCGTGATCAGGATGGTAAGGATTTCTAAAACAAGGCATCAACCTATCTACTGGATGCTCACTGCAAACAATGGGTGTGACAGTGCCTGAGTGTTCTGATCATTGCTGTCAACAGAGCATGACAAGCTCTGACTCTGCCCCATTGCTTACTAGAGCCCATTTGTGGCTTTGCTCCAGCTACTCTGGCCTTTTTCCAACCCCTCAGAGAAGTCAAATTTCCCTCTCTGAGAAATCTCCTCTTCCCACAATCAGTATGATCTCTCTGCAGGTTCAAGAATGTCTAAGTGCTTTCCTGTTCTCAAGTATCAGTACAAAAATCAATACCCTAGAGGGGTCTTTTCAGACAACCCTATTTAAAGAATCATCTTCCTGGGATACTCTCCACCAAGTTCATATTTGTTTCCCTTACTATATCCCACAATGAGCTTAACTTTTTTATTTATGTTTCTTGGGCCATTGTTTGTCTGTCCATAAAACGTGCTTCATGAGCACAGCGCTCCTTATTTGTACTAGGCATTGCATTCATCGTACCTGGGTCAATTCCTGACACATGGTATTTGATGAATGAATGAATTAATTAATTAATTAATTAATGAATGGATGAATGAATGAATGAATGAATGGTATCTATAGATGAAAGAGCACACAGTCCTTCAGTGGAAGATAGTTACTCCAAATTTACTTTCTTAATATCACTGTTAGGTAGGAAAAAAGACTTGTGCAAACAAAAAAGAATATAGTTGAAGGATCTCCTTGTTAGGATATCCAGAACAAGTATCATGCTGCATGATGAATGAAAAAGTGTTCAATGTCTTCCAAAAACTCTTGTAGAGTTCACGATGATGAACTCTATAAGGTTCAGGATGGACTTGTCTACAGTGCTCACCTCTAACAGGCTCCATTTCTATTAGCAAAGTAAGATGTTGGGCAGGGATGGTTTGAGTCAATTACCAAGCAATTCATGGAAAAGGACTTAGTGAGGAAAAGGGCAGGGAGAGTAGAGAGATTTAAAGAGGTGGCAGCAGGGAGGGCAATATCCTGACTCTATCAGTTCTGATGTCTATTCTGAACACATTTGCTATTTTATTCATTCTTCACTCCATGCTACATGGCCAGACATTGTCACAGTCTCAGGAAGTCACTTAATCCCTTTGAGTTTTCATTTTCTCATCTGGAAAAGGATAATAGGGCACCACCTCCCCAAACTCTGGGAAGAGTGAAGGAGTGAGCACTCAGTGCTGACAGAGGGCTCAAAATGCCAATGAGCACAGTAGTTTGATGGCTTCAGGTCATGCAAGTGATGATTCAGAAAACGTCCACAAGACCAATGCCACTATCCATCAGATTATGCCATGCCTCCCACCCTGCTTCAGAGGTGAAATGCTCCAGTAATGAGCAAGAACAACTGTCCTGCCCCCTTCAGACAAAAAAGTATTTCGATTTTTAGATGTCAAAGGAAGAGCTGTTTCATCACACACCAACACAAAAGTATTGCATCTTTAGCTGGGGATTCGTAAAAGCAAAATTAAAGCTATAAGAGCTGATCAAGTCTGAATAACAGACCTAGGGTGATGTCAACATTCAAGATTAATGGTACTTCAGCCTCTGTTTTCAGAATGAATTGCTAAAAAGCTGTGATAATAGAGGTAAAGAAAGGCAGGAGTTGTTAACCATTCTGCGTGGTTAAAAATTGATTTCTTTCAAACTGATAACTGCTTTTGAAGGATGCTGCCTGAACTCTCCCTCAAGCTCTGTCTTTAATTTCATCATCATCATAATGATGTCAAGGCCACAGCAGTGAATGCTCCAAGGGTTAGAGTCACGTGTAGTGATAATTATTACAAACAGCACACAAAATCTACAATGTAATTTTGGTCAGGTGTAAAAAGGATTATTTGATTTGATTGTAGAATTATGAACTCAATTGTTTCTAATATAGGAGATTGTATTAGTGAACCCAATGACCTTTCCAACACACTTAAAGTTCAGCTCTTTAATTTGAAAAATGGGAAGTGAAACTTGTATCCCCCAACTTTAACATATTCTTAATCTACCAATGTATACCTAGATAATTCCTGATGTGGATTTATTTTTAATCTATCTTTCAGCTATATTTGCTCATGAGTGAACGTGTTATAGAGTAAATCAAATTTTAAAACTCTAAACCTGAAAACTCAATTAGTTGAGAACTGAGTCCTAGAGGTACGCTATCATCTTCGCATGACAGAATAATAGAGAATGATAAGCCCTTTAAAAGAATATTCTGTAGTAAACTTAAGCCATTAGCAACATGGCTATTGTCTGAGTGCTCTGAAGAGGAGGTCTGATGAGTGAATTTAGTATTGAATGCAAATACAGAAGCAAGGACCCCACCTAGTGAACATTTCCCTAAGCTATCCTGGGGCTGCCTGCAAGCTTGTTACTACACGTCCTGCAGTTCTCAGTCCAGGAATCCCTGAGCTGAATCATATTGCTTTCCCTTTCAGGAAATATTATTTATAATCATATTAGCAAGGCTTTGTATTAGAGTCTTTTATCTCAAATTTGCCTGTAGGTGAAGGTCACACTTGGCTCACCAATCACTTGTCTTCACTACTGAGCCTGGTACCTGAAAGCTGGACCTACATAGGCTTGAACACACTCCCTTTGCCGCAGCATATATAGATACCTGAGTCAGAACAAGAACTTTCTTCCTTTTACATCTGAAAATCTTTTCATTTGCATTACCTCAATAGGACGCAGAAGGCCTGTTAACAAGGGTGACACTGAAAAACCACCTATCTGTGTTCACTGAGGAAAACAAAGAACATGTAATTCTTAGGAGCCTCAGAACCTGCTCCACAGATAACAGCACAGCTGAATCAAACAAAGCTTGCAGTGCCCAACACTCATTTCACTGTGTGGTGTTTCATCATTCTATACCTTTTATAAAGTTAGAGGTGTCTTTTGTTTTCTACTCATTATTTTATAAAGAACTTTAAGGGGCCGGAAAGATGGCTCAGTAGAATAAGCACTTCCCTGGCAAATGTAAGCGCCTGAGTTCAATCCCTGGATCTACCAAAAGAAGAGGAAGAAGAAGAAGAAGAAGAAGAAGAAGAAGAAGAAGAAGAAGAAGAAGAAGAAGAAGAAGAAGAAGAAGAGGAAGAGGAAGAGGAAGA
>NW_004524820.1:1475649-1482712 GCF_000260255.1 Octodon degus | reverse complement strand
GAAGAGGAAGAGGAAGAGGAAGAGGAAGAAGAAGAAGAAGAAGAAGAAGAAGAAGAAGAAGAAGAAGAAGAAGAAGAAGAAGAAGAAGAAGAAGAAAGAAGAAGAACTTTAAAACTGGTTAACATGCTTAGGCTAATAACCTTAAAGGCTTTGACTTTATTG
The DNA here is from genome assembly GCF_000260255.1 of Octodon degus. Taxonomy (NCBI): domain Eukaryota; kingdom Metazoa; phylum Chordata; class Mammalia; order Rodentia; family Octodontidae; genus Octodon; species Octodon degus. The sequence continues at coordinate 1,482,550 of NW_004524820.1, read as the reverse complement.
TAAGTGATAATTATCTATTTAACATTTTCCCATATTACTTTGTTGTTATAAACTACTACAAATGTCTAATTCCCATTTGTACAAATAAAAATGCACACTTATGTAGAAAATACAGAAAAGCACAACAATTTTTAAAATTACCTAGAATCCCACTAACTTAAGTTGAATGGCATTGCATTTTTCTGCATTTTCTTCCCAGTCTTCCCTTTTTCATTTATTTCAAAGTAGATAAACTGACTCAGAGAACCAAATGAAAATCCTCCTGCATTATAATTCTTTGCTGAAAAGAAGCCACAAAAACAAATCTCATAAGGCCTTGCCTTGGAGCTACTAACTAAAAGTGTCACTTATTTTAATAAATGCAATTTGAACATCTACTATATGTTCAGCATGTGCTGTACTTACAATGCAGACATAAGGAGACCAGACCTTGCACAGCCAGCCAGAGGAGAGAAGGCTAAAAGGACACATATGCTATGAAAAGTTAGCAGAGGGAAACCATGGAAGGGGACAAGGAGGTTTCTCTGGAATGGATGGCACTGGGCTTGGTCACCAAGCTCTAGAAAAGCAAGCAAGACAATGAAATCTGTACATGCCACATAGCCTGCACAAAACCTTGAAGCCCTCGACAGATCAACAGCTTTAGGACATGGTCACAGAACACACTTGGAGCAGCTAAAACGGTTTTCAGCTGGGGATGTAGCTGAAATTTCCTCCTAAGGTTTGGAGAAATCTGATTTTTCTTATCTAGAAAGCTCTATATTAAGTTCTGTATCATCTTGTTGAGACAATAATATCAATATTGACCTTTTGTAACTTAAGTTATGATCCATAGATTTTTCTGATGTCCTTGACTTAACCCAGTCATTTTCAAGGTTAGTAAGTATCTTGTTCAAGACATTTCCTAAATGGCAGCTTAGAAAGAAAGCAATCTTGATCAAATTTCATTTCTTTTTTACTGTTTTTGAAATCTATCATCATACTCATCTATATAGGCAATACTCACCTAGTGAGGAAACACAGCTTCTAAATTATCTACCTTACTAAAGAGTCATAAAAGTTCAAATAATAAATGATCTCTTCCTTCATTTATATTTTGTCAGAGACCATTTTGAATGCTGAAACTGCTAATAAAGCTACCATAGATGACCAACAAGTTATGTTAGACCAGAAAGTAAAATAAATTCCACTTTCCCTTCCAGATCTTGCTTTTTGGAGATGATTGCCTATGAATCACTGGCCAGCAAATTTTCTTTAAGAGTAAGATAATTTAGACTTCACATGTTATATGAATTCTATGGCATTTCTTCAACTCTGCCATTATAGTAGGAAAAAACCATATCTGATACATAAACAAATGTCTATTTCCCAATAAAACTTTATTTACAAACATAACTGTGGCTCACATTTGGTTCTCTGACTCCTACCCTACAGTATGGAATGGGGAAACAACTCAGCTAAATGGAAAGAATAAGCCCACAAACTTGCTATCCTCGTGTCAGATTAATGCCACCCATGCATTGAAACTTGGAAATAAGGCAACTTAGTTCTGTTCCTCGAATGCCTTCAGGGCACTTTTGGCCAGCGGGAGAGGTGTGAGGTTCGAACTCCAGCAACCTGAGGCTGACAGCTTTGTGGAAGCAGCCACTTAAAGGCCTGAGCTACGGCCAGGCCCCCGGCAATTTAGTTCTAATTCTAGTTTTTCCTCTAATTTACTGAGCAATCGCAAACCAATTGTTTAACTTCTTACAGTGACGCATTTTGTATTATTATGATTTAGATGTGGTTTGTCCCTGCCAAAGTTAATGTTGAAATTTAAGGGAAGGCAGGGTGGAAAAGGGGATCAAGAAAAGAATTAAGATATGTCATGTACAAGCACTAAACCCACAAAAGGGATGTAAATATTATGAACTGAAAACATGTACTGATAACAATTGAAAGTTTTTAAAAGAAGTTTAATTTTCAACATAACAGTGTTGAGAGGTTCCAGGATCTGGAAGAGGTAATGAAGACATACCGATGCCACCTCCACAGAGAAATTAACACCTACTTCCCACAAGAAGAGGTCAAGTAAGAACAGCTTTAAGGAGAAGGGATAGGTAGAAGTCTTAAAAACATAGGAATAGCCAGAGACTTCCTGAATAAAACCCTGATTGCATAGGAAATAATACAAAGAACGAACAACTGGGATCTCATCTTATTAAAAAGCTTTTGCACAACAAAAGAAATTGCCAGCGGAGTGAAAAGACAACCTCCAGAATGGGAAAAAATTATAGCCAGCTGTCCCTCAGACAAAGGACTACTATCTAGAACATAAAAAGAATCGAAAAAAAACAGAGCAAATTCAAAAACTCAATCCAAAAATGGGCATCTGAGATGAACATAAACTTCTCAGACAAGGAAATATGAACAGCAAATAAATAAATGAAAAATGTTCAACATCACTGTTCATCTGAGAGATGCAAATGAAGACAACATTGATGTTCCACCTCACCCCAGAAGGAATGGCTATCATCAAGAAATCAAGCAATAGAAAATGCTAGAGAGGCTGTGGGGTAACAGGAACCTTTTTCCACTCTTGGTACAAGTGTCCACTGGGGCAACCAATGTGAAAATCAGTACAGAGATTCCTCTAAACACTAGAGATAGGAGTTCCATCGAACCAACTATTCCCCTTCTGGGCATCTTCCCAGAAGAATTAAAAGTACCATACCACAATGATATATGTGCACCCATGTTTATAGCAGCACAATTTGAAGTAGCTAAATCTTGGAAACAACCCAAGTGCCCATCAATTGAGGAATGCATTTTTAAAAATGTGGCCTTTCTATTCATTGGAGTATTACTCACCCATAAATAAAGATAAAGTTGAGACTTCTACAGATAAATAGTGCAACTTGAGACCATACTCATAAGTGAAATAAATCAGACACACATATGTAACAGCATACTGTCTCCCTGGTGTGAGGAGCTGAAAAGATACAGAAGGTCCAACATGTACAATAGATACTGTGAAATAGGAAGAAGCTGTTCAACAGCGGGCAAGATACCTCTGTGGACTGAGCACCTGCTTAGGTGAGCACAAGGACCCGGTTCGATCCCCAGCACCACATGCTACACTGGCCTAGCTCCCAGGTACACTGAACCAGCCTCCAAGACAGGGTGTGGTGGTGCACACCTCTCATCCCAGCACTAGGGAGGCTGAGAACAGGAGGATCACTAGAGTTCAAGAAGCTATTCAAAAGGAAAGAGAAGTCAAATGAGGGCAAGATGAAAGGAAGGAAAGGCAGGGCAAAGGAAAAAAGAAAAAAATAAACACAAGATAGTTAAGATAAATATACTACTACCTTTTCTTAGTTCATTAAAAAGAAAAGTTTGTTCTAATATTGTTTGGATAATTTTTCATGTGTATACTTGTACTGCAAGTAATTACTTTGAAGGTAACAATGATATATATATATATTTGGTTTCAATTTTTTTTCTTCAAAAAAATAAAGAGGTTAGCAGCTGCCCTCACACACAGACTCCTGTGCATGCCTGCTTTCCCTTCTTGCTCCTTTATGGCATAGAAAACGGTCCTCACCAGAAGCCAAGAAGACACCATCACCTTTCTAAGCCTCCAGAACCATAAACCTCTTTTCTTTATAAATTACTCATTCTCCAATGTCCCCTTCCAGCAACAGAAAAGGGAGCAAACAGTGTTCTTGGTTGTAAAATGCTAGTTTTCACTTCAAAGTTATCATTGACCAAGCTAGAATCAACACGATAACTAAGGAGTGGGTACTCTATCAGATCCCTTAAAACTGGATCCCTTCACCATGGTGCTGACCTGTGGGTCACCTCGCCAGGACACCATCACCTATTGCTTATTTCTGCATTCAAGTCTCAATCTTGGCCAAAGAGCATAGTTCAATTCAGAGCATGCACTGAGCCCCAGGTTCAATAGCCAGTGCATGGGGGAGGAAAGTGAGAGGAAGGTAACTCTCAGTCTTGTGCATTTGGATGACAATGTTTTTATTTTGGGGCTTTTTTTTTTTTTTGTTTTTCTTTATGGTTATTTAGGATAGCGTGGACAGGGTGGACAGGGTCTCACTGTGCAGATCAGACTCATAGCGATCCTACTGTTCACAGCCTCCCAGTGCTGGGAATACAGGTTAGCACCGACACACGCAGTATCAATCACCATCTCAGCACACCCTGGGGGCGGGGCCCACACAGCAGGCCAGGGGATCAAGCTTCTGCATCTGCCTAAGCAGGTGCTTAAATCCACTGAGCTATTTGGCCAGCCCTTGATGACAATGTTTAGATGACTTCTCTGTCCTAAGAGTCTAAGATGCACAGGTTTTGGACTCTGTCTTGGGAAAACAATACTTCCTTGTATGGAAAACCATCGAAATCTAAAAATAGTGTGAAAATGTTACTGTCCTACCAGGCATGACAGAAGTCTTTTCATCCTATGTACGTTTCTTTCTAATGTAATTGGTGACCCATTGGGACACCAAACTGCTTGATGTGGTAAGGTGATGGATGGTAATAATGGTGTAAATGTTCAGTTCTTAAAGTAAGAGAATATACTTTATTCTGACAATCTATTGTGTGAAAACCACAGGATTTTCAACCTACCATGTAAGGAGATGCTAATATTCACAATAAGTACATAACCTAAAACCTAATGTTTTGGGGGGGGGTTTGGTATTTTAGGGAAGGGTCTACAGGGTGTTTAGAGTCTCACTACTAGATCAGACTCTCAGTGATCCACCTGTTTACAGTCTCCCAAGAGCTGGGATTACAGGCATGCCATTACAGGTATGCGCCACCATGCCCAGTCTCAATTGCCATCTCAGAGCACCCCAGGGGCAGGGGCGGGGCCAGCACAGCAGACCTGGGGATCAAACCCTTGGCCCCTGAGCCTGCTTGCAGGCACTTTAATCTGCTGAGCTACTTGGCCAGCCCTGTAAAACCTAATTTTATCAGTGCCTTTCACTTGAAACTCATTCTTTTCATCACATCTCTAAAGCGATAGCTTCACCATGTACTAATGGGTAACAGAAATCAGGGGAGGTAGAACTACTCTTAACAATAAGGTTACCAACAAGCCTTGTCCCAGTATACATTTACTATAGAAAGAAAACTAGCTGCTGACATTTCAGTCTTGAGAGTTGAGATCTTTCCCTACCTACCTTTTTCTTACAGTAAAGCAGGCAGGGGCTCTTGCATTCCTTGGGTCCTCTGCCAAACATGGCGAGTGTCCTTTACACCTTATCGTCATCACCCACAGTCAGCCTCTTCTCTAAGCCGGGCAGGCACATTATTGGCAGCTGCTGTGTCGGTTCCTTGAGTGCCTTTGTTCTCCTCTTTGTTGACAAAGGAGGTGGCTTTCTTATGGGGTGGAGATAATCGATTCACTAGATTTTCCTGGAGTCTTTCAAAAGCTTCTCACCTTATACCTTATTATGATTGTAAGCTCCTCTTGTAATTAAAGTAGTAGGGTAATCTTTCAGACTTGGTGAAATTTTCCCTTCTTTCACTTTTTAATATGGACTTCTCGCCAGTGTTCCCTGCCCTGAGGAATCACCATTCCCACTGCCAGTCATTACGACTGTAGTTAAATTCCAAAGTGTTTTCCTCTTTTTTCCAGTCTCACCAAGTATTCTTTGAGAGCACATTTCCTCTAATCTAGAAAACAACCTCTGCCATTTTCTAAAGAAAAAAAATGTAAAATACATATCTGCTCCTCTAAGTCAAATTTCATACCCATGGGAAATTGCTTCTTTTTGAACAAAGACATATAGCTGGCCATGGTCTCTGCCTGTTATTTTAGTTATTCAGGAGCCTGAGGCAGGAGGATCTTGAGTTCAAGTCCAACTTGGGTAACAGAGAAACCTTGTCAATCAATCAATCAATCATGCTGAGTATGTAACTCAGTGGTAGGACACTTGTGCCACCAGGCCCAGGGTTCAATACCACAGAAAGAAAACAGACAGAGATACAGACAGTCAGACAAACAGACAGACAGACAGACAGACAGACAGACAGACAGACAGACAGACAGACACAGAGACAGAGACAGAGAGATTATTCCAAATCAACCCTCTTTTATCATTGCTATATTCCCAGCAATAGCTGGTTTTGTCACATTGGAATTCTCAACAAATAACTTAATGAACTGATAAATAAATGAAATAATAAGTCCTAAATATCTACATGCATCATCCCAAATTGTTCTTCTGAGCCTGTATGTTCTACAACACGAAAGCACCTGTAATATCTAAAATTAAATGAAAAATCAGCCATGGGAATGGAAATGGAAATTGTCATTAATATCCTTCTTAAAAATATGAGAAATAGAAAATTGTTCACCAAAAGTTTATTTACTTCGGCTAGAACATTCCATTTGCTTGTGTGTCTACTACAGGCACCATATCCATTTCCCTTGCTGTGAGTGAATAAAACAAAAGTCAATAATGTTTGGGCAGGTCCCACTGCCCTTTGGTTCATTAAACTGAGGTAGCCAGAGTTCTTAGACAATAAATCACACTCTGGTTACAGTTTTTGAGCCACTCTGTATAGCACATGGATTGTTCATTTCATTTTATATTTTGCAATGTAATACCTAATGCCTGGATTATTGATGGGAGTTCATAGATGGGTTCCAGAGTGCTAATACACAAAATGTTGTTTGTGTGCACAAAATATAACAACAGGGCAAGAACCTATATGTTTGGTTACACTTTCTCAAATAAATTAGTGACCCAGAAAAGTCCTGCTCTCTAAATACAGTGATTTCTAGCTCCCTCTAGTTTTTCCTGTTTGCTTGATATGACTTGACATAGGTGGCTTACAAGGAATTAGTGGTGATTTTTAGCTTTCTTTCTTTTTCTTTCTTTCTTTCTCTTTTTTT
>NW_004524820.1:1429350-1475529 GCF_000260255.1 Octodon degus | reverse complement strand
CATCTCCCCAGCCCATTTTTTAGCTTTCTAGATTTCTAGAAATTCTCTAGAGCATCATTGACTCATGAAGTTAACAGATTTGAACTACTCACCCAAAACAGTATTGTGGAACGCCATTTGCGAGAAATTATTAAACCGAGTTGGTAAAAAAAATATTTCTGAGTTTCAGAATACCTAAAGATTCTTCCTAAGGGGCCAACTTGCCATACGAACCACACACTACTCAAACTACTGAATGACTAACACAAAACCACGTCACACAAGCCAGCAGAGAGAGGCACAATGTCGCATGTGACAGGTCTGAGCTCTTGTCACAGTTGGCACAGAGTGGACTACCTGCAGGATCTGCCAGAAAGCCAGAGACTCTCCAGAGACACAGATAAAAGACATGGTCATGTAAAAATCAAGCAACGTGGGAGAATGCAGTGTCCAGAAAACAAAAGCCAATAGATTCATACTAAGAAATGGCAGTCCTTTTGAAATAAAAATATAAGCTCCTCTGCTATTATAAGTAGGCAAGCTGAATTCTTTCTTGTTTACAAATGGTTTGGATCTCTCTCTATACCCTACTGCAGAAATTATCTTTAGCCCATGCTTCTTAGCTGAATCATTTGGCTTCATGAAAGATGAGAGGGATTGCTCCCCCACCCCACACATAGCTTCTGAGGAAGGCATTTGCCACGGCTGGGATTGGGTCATATTTCTTTCATGCACCTGCACCAAGGCACAATGTGTTTTCTAAGAAATACATCATATACATAAAGGCTGCAGAAATTCAGAAACAGCCTCCTAATTTTTTGACTCTAAAACAATAAAAAAGAAATCATTTATAATTTTTGCTGCACTTTGATATCTTGATATTTTTCAACTACTTAGAAGAAAGAATCATTCCTTCTTCCTAAACAAATTCAGGTGCCAATTACAAAACCCAATTTATCACTTAGCAAAAGCCCCTAAATGTCATTTTTGAAGGTGAAGAGCAAAGTCTGAAGAGCACAGGAGGCACAGCAGGGACTTTTTGATTTCTGGGATGGCAGGCATGTGGGGAAGGGATGGAGTTTAAATGGTCCTATCTGGCAAACTAAAGTAACCAGTATTTTGGATAATTAGCCAAAAGTATTTCCTGAGTAAAATGAGGTTTTGCTTTTTGATTACCCAGAAAACTGCCTCAATTTCTATTTTATGCTACACATGTAAGATCTGGTAAAAGCTCTTGATTGGTCAGACTGGAGTTTGACAATGTTGGGAACAAGTGAATCGAGGGTAAACTGAAACCCACAAAGTTTCCAAGAGCTTTGAAAAGCATCGTTCTGCATAACTTAACACTGGGAATATAATTTTATAAATGGAATATTTCTCAAGCATCCATAAAATTCAGGAAAAATAATAAAGATGAGTATTAAAAAATAAGGCTAACCAGGTATCATTTCATTTTACATAAAATAGAGATTGCATTCCCAGCTGGTCTGAAGTTAAGACAGCTATTTCCATTTACTATGCCCCTAAAAGCAGTTTTAAAAGTATCAGCTTCTCTGCTCAATTGTAAAATGCCTGCTAGTTTTTGAAGGAGTGCTTTGGCGGGTGAGAAAGATTCAACTCTAAAATGGCTAAAAGACAGTTTTATGAATCTCACTGTGTCTACAAGATGAAGTATTCAGGCTGTTATCATGTGCTTATATTTCCAGGATGTGAGCAGACAGCTCCTGCCTCTGTATTGATGACTGCTTACTATGCCGGCACCTTTTGTGCCACACAATAGGTAACACATCTGCAAAACTGCTCTCAGAAGCAGGAAAGGCAGCTGTTAAAATTACACTCTTTCTGCATTAAAACCACCCCCTAGTTGTGAGTCTTGTGAGGACCGTTAAGAAGTCATCTTACCTGATCCCTCTTGATGAGCTGTATATATTTGTAGCCTTCTGAAAACATCACTGGGGCCTGTTGTCAGTCTTCTATTATTAGGAAGAGCTCCACCTCTTGTGAAGCAGCAGAAGCCAAACCATTACAGCTTATAGACCCCCTAATTCCTATCTATTAGACAACCAGTTTCCCATTGGGTTGGAAATGACTGAAATTTGCATGCATATACAGTTTAAACAGAAATGTTTATTTCCATGGAAGAGGACATCTCAAGGTGGTACCAATTGAAAGTTTCTAATTCCTGGTCTCTTCTTGTACAAAATCCTAGGACACTACCCCCAGCAGCCCACCAGAATCTTGAGGCTAAGTCCAGATTGTGTTCAACACTACCCTAAAGCAAACAGGCACCTTACAAGGTTTTCTATGTTGAAACCCATGTCTCTGGTTAAAGCTAGAGATGGGACAGAACTCTTCTTGCAAGTTTCTACTGCTTTCTAGGAGGCTGGGTGCCCGACCAGCAGCATTCAAGAAGCAATAGCCCGAGAACCTCTCATGTTTTTCATTAGAAATGTGGATTTGTTTCCTGAGGCTGCAGAAACAAATTATTGCAAATGTGGTGGTTTGAAACAACATAAATATATGCCTCACACCTCCAGAAGCCAGAAGTCTGAAATCAAGGCGTCAGCAGAATCATACGCCCTCTGAGTCCCTAAGGGAGAGTCTGTCTTTCTTTGCCTCCTCCATTTCTGGTGCCTCCTACATGGTTTAAATTGTGACCACATCACTCTGAACTCTGCCTCCGTGGCCTCAGTGCCTGTTGTTTTGCTACTTTTTTTATAAGGATACTCGTGACATTACAGATCACCCAGATTATCAACAGTGATCTTATCAATTCGGATTCTTAACAATTACATCTTCCAGTGCCCTTTTAATAAATAAAAAATAAATAAATAAATAAAACACAATTTCTAGGAACTAGGATTTATTTTTGAGTGCCTGTTTTTCAACCTAATATCCAAGACCCTAAACCTGGAGTAACTACAAGTTTCTGAGGAGTCTCAAAGAGCCAATGTTGGGCCAGGGAGATGGCTCAGTAGAATAAGCACTTCCCTGGCAAGCACAAGTTTTGGTTTCTGCCCCAAAAAATCCAGGCTTCAAAGAGCCAACTTTGCCCTTGTTGATGGACATGAGGCTGTTGGATTATTTAATGTTTTCCTCCTATCTATGCAAAGCTTCTGTCTTCTTGGTGTTCCTTACAGTTTGGGTCTTAAATGTCCCCCAAAAGCTCACATATTGAAAGCTTGGTCCCGAGCTCATGCACTACTGAGAGGCAGTGGAAAGCAGGGCTCATTGGAGGAAGCATGTCACTGAGAGTCTGGTATATCCTAGAAGCTGTTTCCCCACAGTGTCAGGCTTGCTCCCTCATTCCCTCACTTCCTGGCCTGGATAAGCAGGCAGCTTTCCTGGCCCATGCTTTCCTGATCCTCTGCCTCATCCCAGGCAAGGAAATACTGGAGCCGGCAGATCACAGACTGGAAACTTCAAAACAATGAGCCAAAATAAACTGTTCCTTCTCTAAGTTACTTGTCTCATGTATTTTCTTTTGACAATGGAAAAATCACAGGGTGCATAGAGGCACAAAGGAGGCTGGCTTGCCTTGGCTTCCCTTCAGGCTTCATCCTCTCTCCTGTCACCTTCCCTGCACACAGCACCATGACATCGCTGCTATTAAAAAGAAGGGGAAGGGCTGTGGAGACAGCTCAGTGGCTAAAGAGCCTGCCTGGCAAGCGCAAGGTCCTGAGTTTGAACCTCAGTACCAAAAAAAAAAAAAAATCTTAAAATGATTTGTTTCTTTATTTTACTTGTTGCACTCAAGAAAGTGGCGCACGCTCCACAGGGTCTGCATACCCCTGTGCCTCTGTTTTGCCCCAGTCAGCACAAAGGGCTTTCCTCGCACACAGCAGTCCTCTTCATGCTTCACGCTTCCCTGCTAGTAAGTGAACCTGGCTAAGAGAATGTGACTTCACATTTTTTTTCTGAATCCATTGCTCTGCCAACTATTCTGGCCAACATAAAGACTGGTAGATATTGAGTTTAGGGGAGGATTTAAGAGCACAACCACATTCCACCCCAAAAAAATAATCCCTGCAAAGGAATAAATATGAAGGATGTTTTACAAATTTGGTAGTCATCTGTGGTCACATGAGATTTGGTTCAGCATCTGGCCTTTGTTCCAACACATACTGCAATAAGGAAGGAAGGAAGTTAGCATGACCACAGATCATCAGAGTCCAGTTCAGGAAACTTAGGTTAGTGTCATGCACCAAGGTGAAAGGGATAAGGAGAGCTTTTTTGCAACAGGTTTGCCACGATGGCACAGGTGTAGTGAAAGCCACCAGTAAATCAAAGCCAACGTGGGAAATGAAAAGACTCACATTAATATCACTATCGTTGGACACATGGACTCCAACAAGTCCACCACCACCGGCCATCTGATCTACAAATGCAGTGGCATTGACGAAAGAATCATTGAAAAATTTTAGAAGAAGGCTTCTGAGATGGGGAAGGGTTCCTTCAAGTATGCCTGGGTCTTGGACAAGCTGAAAGCCGAGCATGAGTGTGGTATCACCATTGACATCTCCCTGTGGAAAGATGAGACCAGCAAGTATTATGTGACCATCATCGATGTCCCTGGACACAGAGACTTCACCAAAAACAGGATCACAGGCACATCTCAGACTGACTGTGCTGTCCTGATTGTTGCTGCTGGTGTTGGTGAATTCGAAGCTGTTATCTCCAAGAATGGCAGACCCATGAACATGCCCTTCTGGCTTACACACTGGGTGTGAAACAACTAATTGTTGGTGTTAACAAAATGGATTCCTGGAGCCACCCAACAGCCAGAAGAGATATGAGGAAATTGTTAAAGAAGTCAGCACCTACGTTAAGAAAATTGGCTACAACCTTGACACCATAGCTTTTGTCCCAATTTCTGGTTGGAATGGTGGCAACATGCTGGAACCAAGTGCTAACATGCCTTGGTTCAAAGGATAGAAGTTCACTCCTAAAGATGGCAATCCCAGCTGAACCATATTTCTTGAAGCTTTGGACTGCATACTTCCACCCACTTGCCCAACTGACAAGTCTTTGCAGCTGCCCCTCCAGAATGTCTACAAAATTGATGGTATTGGCACTGTCCCGGTGGGCCAAGTGAAGACTGGTATTCTCAAACCTGGCATAGTGGTCACCTTTGCTCCAGTCAATGTCACAACTGAAGTCAAATCTGTTGAAATACACCATGAAGCTTTTAGTGAAGCTCTTCCTGGGGTCAATGTGGGCTTCAAAGTCAAGAACAGGTCAAAGATGTCTGGTGTGGCAATGCTGCCGGTGACAGTAAAAATGACCCACCAATAGAGGCAGCTGATTTTACTGCTCAGGTGATTATCCTGAACCATCCTGGCCAGATCAGTGCTGGCTATACTTCCATCCTGGTTGTCACACAGCTCACATTGCTTGCAAGTTTGCTGAGCTGAAAGAAAAGATTGATTGCTGGTCTGATAAGAAGCTGGAAGATGGGCCCAAGTTTTGTAACCTGGTGATGCTGCCATTGTTGACATGGTTCCAGGCGAGCCCATGTGTGTCGAGAGCTTCTCTGATTATCCACCTCTGGGTCGTTTCGCTGTTCGTGATATGAGACAGACAGTTGCTGTGGGTGTTATCAAAGCTGCGGACAAGAAGGCTGCTGGAGCTGGCAAGGTCACCAAGTCTGCCCAGAAAGCTCAGAAGGCTAAATGAATATGATCCCTGACACCTGCCACCCCAGTCTTAATCAGTGGAGGAAGACTGGTCTCAGAACTATTTCTCCCAATTGGCCATTTAAGTTTAATAGTGAAAGACGGGTTAATGATAACAATGCATCATAAAACTTTCAGAAGGAAAGGAGAATGTTTTGTGGACCATGTTTTTTGTGGCAGTTTTTAAGTTATTAGTTTTTAAAAATCAATACTTTTTAATGGAAACAACCTGACCAAAAATCTGTTGCAGAATTTTGAAACCCATTAACACAAAGTTTAAGGAGAAAAAAAAAAGAAAGGAGAAAATATTGAAAAAATATTGAAACCTTGGGAGTGTTTCCACCACCAATCCATGCGTCAAATGGGAAGTATGAATTTGTATTTCCTTGGTCAGTTTGGCTCCAGTTGCCTCAAAAATTTCAAAATGTAGGTAACTTGCTACTCTGAATATAATTCTAGAATTTAAAAATAGGTATTGCTATGCCATGTGATCCTTAAAGACATACATAGCCCAACTACTTCACTAGAAGCACATATGTAATACTTACAGAGTTGTACATATTTATTGCTCTTTGTAGGCATTTGTAAGTATTTTCAGGGATAACTATGACCACTAGTGATTTTTTTCAAGGACTTTAAACTTTTGGGATAAGAACTCAGTGGTGAGGAAAGAAGTAACTAAATAACTAGAAATAAAAGATACCATAGCTAGGATCACATCCTAAAGTTGCTCTTATTAAAGTATTTTTAAAATCTCAGCTACCAGGGCTGGGAAGATAGCTCAGGCAGAGGTCTAAGCACCTACCTGGCAAGTGCAAGGACCTGAGTTTGATCCCCAGTACCACACACCATGTCAGCCTCATGCCATGGCGGCCACTGAAACTGGGCATGGTGGCACATGCTATGATCCCAGCACTGGGGAGTCTGAGACAGGAGGATTACTACTAGCCCAAGCTGTGTAGCAAGATCCTGTAATAAATAGATAAATAAAGAAAGATATTTTTAAAAATCTCAGCCACAGACATGGCTTTTACATCATCTAAATCCAGAACAGAGTCTGCATTTGTCAAGATAGGCTCAGTTATGCTTCAGGAGTACATAACCCCCAAATCTTAGTGACTCGAAAAGCTTCCAAGGTCTGTTTCTACTCAAGCGACAAGTAGATCAGCTGAGGTCCTTTCTAGCACTGTTCACTGGGATTGAGGCTGACCATACGTTGACTGTTGTTCCTGGCAAAGGGACACAGCAAGCCACATCATTTTTATTAAGCCTGCCCACATCAGCTATCATGTCTGCTTATATCTGAATGGTCAGAGCAAGTCACGTGATCATTTTCGAGATCAGCAGATCCTGGGATTAGAGAGGAACTGAATACTTAGCGACTTTCCAAACATTTCATCTTTAATATTTGCCACAGAGACCAAGAGGTAACAGTCCGTCCTCTGCTGACTCTGAGGAGCATCACTACAGAAGAGCGGAGCAGGGCAGAGCTGCCAGCCTCCTCAGGTAGCCAGGAGAGAGAGGCGGAGACCACAACAGAGACGACGCGTGGCGAGGACTCGGCCCTCTTCCGCTTTCATTCCCTCTTGGGCCCCGGCCCACTGGCTTGTGCTGCCCTGACTCGGGACACCCTCCCTACTCTGTGTGTGATTGCATGTGCCAGCGGTTTCCAGCACCGCCTCAAGGACGCTCTCAGAAACTCGTTCTGCTGATTTCTTAGGTATTTTTCAATCCAATCGAGTTGGACAGTCAAGATTCACCATCACAGTCCTCTTTCTATACTTTTATTTTCTTTTTCTTTTTTTTTTTTTCTCTCTTTTTATACTCTTACAACACTCAAGATAAAATTTATTAAGGGCTGGCCAGATAGCTGAGCGGATTAAAGTGCCTACTTAGGCAGATTCAGGGACCAGAGTTAGAGCCCCGGCCTGCTGTGCCCGCCCCGCCCCCGGGGCTCACTGAAAAAGTGACTGAGACTGGGCAAGGTGGTGCATGCCTATAACCCCAGCGTTTGGGAGGTGAAAAGGGGAGGATCACTAGAGTCTGATCTGTGTAGGTAAACCCTGTACTAAATACATTTAAAAAAAAAAAAGATAAAACTTATTTTCTGAGACAACTTCTCAAATATTAGAAATGCCCCAACTCATCCATTATTTCTCATGTAGTAGGGCATGTGATCTTTTCTCGATACTTTTTTTTTTTTTAATGTATTTGGTACAAGGTCTACAGGGTCTCACTACGTACATCAGACTTGTAGTGATTCTCCTGTTTTCAGCCTCCCAACAGCTGGGATTACAGGTGCGCGCCACCACGCCCAGTTTCAATCGCTGTCTCAGTGAGCCCCAGGGGCGGGGCCGGCACAGCAGGCCAGCAATCGAACCCCAGTGCTGCTCTCTGCCCAAGCGGGTGCTTTAATCCGCTGAGCTATTTGGCCGACCTTCTCGATACTTTCTGTTTTTCCTAATCCCTATTCTGGTTGTAAATTTCCTTAGCATTCTCTCTGCCTTGTAGAACTTCCTACACATCTGGCTTCCAGAGATGTGTTTTTACCGCTGAATTTACTCCACTTGGCTCAAATGCCTGTGACCATGCTCTTCCCCTATCCCACAAACAAGATGCAGTGGAAGATACACGGTTATGGCACCCTAGGTATCTGTGTTTCATGATGCTGTTTGTACCTCATTAGTAAACATTTTCTTTAAATTATCTTGGATACTCATTAAATATTATCAGCTACTTAGAACCAAAGGATAATTATGAGTTTAATGGAGCGTGCACCAGCTTGCTCAAGTCTAACGTCTGTTTCTCTGCTGGGACCCCATTTTACTTTGCAGTTATCCTTCGGCAAAGCTACTCTACAAAGTCACTTTGGCAATAAGAAGTATTTAATTAGATTAATGAATTTTTATCGCCTCTCCTAGGGATTAGGCTTGTTAAATCCTGGCGACCAAAGAACAACAGATTTTTTATTACTAAATGTTTAGGGATGCACTGGCTGTGCCGCAGTGGCGGCCCTCATAAGTCAGCCTGCTCTGGGCAGTTCTACCTTGGATCCCTCGGTGGGCCGTGGATATTTGGCAGAGACAACCTGTGCCTTCCGTTAAATCACAGAAATCAAAATGCAAATGAAATCATGTGCATCCCAGACAGGGCTTTCGGCAGCTGTCTTGCTGTCAAAGGCTGCTGCCTTATTGTGCCCTGAGAAAATGTGTCCCCTCTTCTATTTGCAGGTGTTTGAGAGGAAAGGGGAAGCCTACAGTCAGTGCTGCTAGCTCTTCATGATGCTGTGGGTATCCACTGACATTTCTCTAAGTCACTGGCACGGTGACTAATAATAAAGCACACAGGGTGTATTTTTTTCAGGAGGGTTGTGCTATTCATTTAAGGATGTTGAGCGATTATACATATGTAAAAAAAATTTGGTATGTTTCTTAGCTAAAGCTTTGAATTATGGCAATATCTTTCATCTAGAAACTTCAAAGCCATTTTAAAAACCCACCCACATCTCTCTTCACATGCCTATCAGGCAGTTTTCGAGCATGGGTATCCCCACTTAGTAAACTGAACAACTGAGGCACAGAAGCGCAGAGTGGGCCAGAGTTGCAAACTAGCAGCGCAACAAAAGAACAGTCCTGCGATGACGAGGTTGATGTCCTTTCAGAAGTGTTCAAATCCAAATGTAATCATGGGATTATCTCTCAGAATTTTAAGATGATTCCCCAGTAAAACAGAAATGGGAATGAGCCCTCAAAGGAGCTGGAAGACTCCCGGGGTGATAAATTTTTTATCAGAGCAGAGTGGGGGAAAACAGAGAATGGAGACCTTTAAAGGAAGCATGGTACAACTCCAAGGGAAATGCAAGCTAAAATATTAACAAGGAAGATGTCTTTAAATTTAGACAATTTGTACACATTTAGGGCTGATTATACAACATCTAAAGTGACCATATAATTTATCACCCAAATTGGACATTTGAGATAGTACACTATTAACAATTCACACTCATTGTATCTTTTTCATTACTTTGTAAATTAAGCTAGTAAGCAATGTTTTAGTCTTTTGAATAGATGTTCTCATTTAGACATTGCCTAAGTGTTATAAAAACCTCACATTTTGATGAAGGAACCAGGAAAGAAGTAAAAAAGTTGAGTATGGAGACAGAATCCCCATAAGAGCAAAAGATGCCAAGTTTATAGTTGTTTTCTTACCCAAATATCAGTCTTCTTTTCTAACACTATGGGTGCAAGAAACCATACCTGTGAATAGAGTGTAAGAGACGAACTGATAAGCTAATTTCCCTTTCTTTCTAATTTTTTAAAATAGTGCTCTCAAATAAAAAAAAATAAAAATAAATAAATAAATAAATAAATAAATAAATAAAATAGTGCTCTCAGCAGCCTGCATGAGCTGACCAGACTAACGCAGCATGGAGAATGTGCCACTGAAGCAGGCACTTGCAGAGACATTTGTCACCATGCCAACGCTGCCAGCATTGGTGTCCCTACTGAGGGATTTGGACATGGTGACCATGAAGGAGGGTGAACCTGCCTTCCCTCTCACCCTGCTGAGGTGACTAATGGACGCAGCAGCATGCTGATGCTCTTCTCAAAAGTTTCATGTAAGGATCTAGAAAAAGAATGTGAACGACACCTCTACCCTAGGTCTATTCTCCAGAACCTCCTGAGCTGATGGAGCTGCTCTGTGCCTGTGCAGTCCTGTACAGTAGCTGCTCTCCGTGCAGCGCTATGGAGCGTTGAAATGAATCTAGGGAGACCAGAGAACTCGTTTTTTTATTTATCTTATTTCATTTTAATAAATTTAGATTTACAAATAACATGGGTTCCTTGAAATCAGGAGATGCTTCACTTTTTCAAGTTTTTAACACCTAAAAACATTTTGCATGTTAGAAATTATCTTTAACTAAGGAAGGGGTCCAGGCCCTGGTTCAGCCTGCCAAGCCAGAAACACTTAGAGTACCAGGTGTTCTCTGGTTAATGATGACGTCCACCTTCAAAATAGCGATTCAGCCATGGAGGTCCAGTGCCCCCATCACCACTTTAAAGGACCCCTTCTGTGGAGGGGAAATGAAGCAGCGCACCTACCCCTACCCACGAAGTGGAAGCAGATGTGAATCTGCCAGAGAATGAGATGCTCATGAAAGAGACTAAATGCTATCTTTCATTCCTTTCATCTACAGTTAAGATGCATTTTGAAGTAGCTGAGTGGTTGCCTTTGTGGTAATGTAATTTAACACTGTGTTTGAGTGACAGGTCTGAATCATCAGGGTAGCAAGATCTGTGCTGGTTTGGATGGCTCTTCTTCCAGCGGTAGAAAGCTAAGAGACTACAGACAGAACTCTTTTTCAAGCCCTTTGTAAACAACTCTGATATCAGGCTACCCCCTGCTGGACAGAGAAGGAAGAAGAAAACAGGCACCATTGAAAAGGACCCCCCTGTCTACTTCCTGACTGGGTGTTCTATTCTGTTCGTGATTCAGGAATCCAGCATCACAGGCAAGGAGGATGAACTCGTAAGGCAGATCCCCGGTCACGGCCTTCTGTTTCTTCTAGACCCTGATGAGCGTGACTAAGAGGTGGCCCGCCCTAAGTGGTCTGGGCTGGATTCTGTTTTATTTATAACAGGCTCGCTTTTTTATAATAGTCTCTACGGGTTTTTAAAAGGAATAACACATGTTTTATGAAAAATCTAATCCAGAAAAACCCTGGAGGAGTTGAAATTAATGCAGCTTGCAAACGCATCCGAACAAATCAATGCAGTTCATGGATATCAGCTGCCTAACCACCTGACGCAACGTCCGCTAGCTGCTAAACCATGCCACAGACACAGTCATTGGAGCTACATGGCCCTAACCTATAGTTGCAGCATGATGCCTCTGCTTGGCTCCTATGGCATGACAAATGGTCAACTTTCCTTTGCTATGACAGTGTATCTTACATTCCAAAGAAAACCAGCAGAATTGCAGCACATTTCTGACCCAGAGAATCATGGTATGTGCTGATTGCAAAGGAAATTCAGAAATAAATATTTATTTCTTATTTGATTTATTTATATCTTTAACCTTAACTATTCTACTCTTTAAAGAATTTGGCATTGGGGCTGGAGAGATAGCTCGGTGGTCTAAGTGCCTGCCTGGCAAATGCAAGCACCTGGTTTCAATCCCCGGTAAAACATCGCTCTGCTGGCCCCAGAACCCTAGTTGCACTGAGCAAGCTACCGAGATGGGGCTTGGTGGTGCACACCTATAGTCCCAGCTCTGGGGAGGCTGAGACAGGAGGATCACTATGAGTCTGAGCTGCATAGCAAGACCCTGTGCCAAATAAATAAAAGATTTTTATTTTTTTTTTTAAATAAGGGCCTGCCAAATAGTTTAACATATTAAAGCACCTGCTTAGGCAGATGCAGAGACCAGGGTTCAATCCCCAGCATGCTGTGCCAGCTCTGCCCCCCGGGGCACACTAAGACAGCTATTGAAACTGGGTGTGGTGGTGCACACCTGTAATCCCAGGGTTTGGGAGGCTGAAAACAAGATGCTCACTATGACATCAAGCTGTGTAGTGAGACCCTATAGACTCTGTACTAAATACATTTTAAAAACATTTTTTAAAGAATTGTGGTATTATCTATATCTATTTTACCTACCCCTAAGGCAGGATAAAGTACAGAATTAAATATAAATTCAACCAGATTAATAAGAAGTCATCTTCCTACATCCTTACCATAAAGAAGTCATAACAAGAATTTCATCAGAATAACCAAATAGCATATAAGCGGCAATGACGTGCTAGATGCTATTAGGCTTCATTCAAATGGTCCTTACCCTGGCCTTAAAGGGTTAAGTCAGACAGTGCTGAAGACAGGCTACACTCAGAGAAGCAGTAACAGTCTGAATATTGTCAGAAACAACCTATCACCAATTAATAACGAAATTAAATGTGTTATTTTATTCATTTTTCCCTCGCTTCATAATATAAAATCCTGACAAAAAGTTTCCATTGATGAAAACTGTATCTCTTCAAACACATTAACAAGGGTGTTCATTTGTTTACAATGAGCTATCCAAAGGGAGAGACATGGACAGAAGCCATGGTAAACCAAATTTAGTTTCTAAAAAAAAGATGAGATATTGCTAAAACAATCACACATCCATTTATTAAATCTGCTGCAGGGTCTGAACTGGCCTTACTAGAAATCAGGTAATGTCACTTGCAAAACTGTCCATCTGGTAAAGGGCAGCTGCCTGCAATGACTATGTTATGGTTTGTGTCTAGGTGTCCCTCCAAAGCCTCATGTAGTCTTGGGGCAGCCTCTGGAGTTTGTGATTGATTACTGTGGGACGCTGCACCTGCCCTGGGGCAGGTAATTTGCATCACAATGTAAGGTAGGAAGAGAAGCTAGCTGCTTGAGCTGCTGCTACCTCTCCTTTTGCGCTCTTGCTCTTTGCCGCCACCATGAAAGGTTGCCCTCTGCCATGTGCCACTCTGCCTTGGACCCAGCTGAATACGGACTGAAACCTCCACTAACTGTAAGCTAAATAAATCTTTCCTTCCTTCAATTTGAGCGTCAGGTATTTGTCCCAGCAATGAGAGAAGAGTAACTAAGACAGACTAAGACTGGCAATGGGGCGCAAACATCTTTATGCTCTGGGGCAGGGGCGATTCACCCCATCTTGGAGTTGTACTGATGGAAGGAGAAATGAGAGGAAGGGGAGAGAGTGCAGATCAGTGGAGCCAGCGCAGCATGTGGTGCCAGGGATTGAACCCCAGTCCCTGCGCGTGCCTAAGGAGGCACTTAGTCAACTGAGTTATCTTGCAGGCCCCAGCTCCTGCATTTAGAAACAGGCTACAGCAATGCAAACACAGTAACATTTGGAGAGAATGAGGTAAATCTCTTTTTTACTTCCACTTTTGTCTCCTGCTGTATAAAATGAAAACAGGAATGTTCATTTCTATTTTTATTTATTTTATTTATTTATTTTTGGACAGAGGGATTTTACTAATGCTTTAAAAAATGCCTCGATAATGAGAAGTGATGGGCACTCCTGCAGTGAAGTTCTGCAGGTTCAGAAAAGGCCAGACCCCACCGATCTGGATACCCCCAGTAAAGGGTGGTGCCTCTGGAGGTTCTGTTTGGATGGACACAAGCACAATACCTAACCCGATCTCGTTCCCTCTTTTTCCCAGACATTGTTCCTCTAAAATGAGTAGGTGTTAATAGCCACTGGGATGAGGGCCACTTCTCCTCTCAGGGGCCACTTCACAGCTTTATTGTCAGGCTTCTGAAAGCCTAGTGAGATGACAAGATAATGACCATGGTGGGCAGCGATTTATTTCCCATGACAAAGTTTCCATTGATGAAGACTTTCTATCTCTTCAAACAAAGAGATTAATTACATTAACAAGGCTTTCGTTTGTTAAAAACAAGCCATCCAAAGGGAGAGGCAGGTACAAGAAAAACCTCTTTAAGATTTTTCCACTTCTTAAAATTTGAGTGATGATAAAGAGATCAATTTATAAGTTATTTTGACCCCCCTCAAAAAAAAAAAGCCTCTTAAGATAAACTTAAACTCATGAAATGAATAAGTCACATTTAATAGTATCCTGGCCATTTTCATGATCAATGTAGATCAATCTCATTTTAGCTAGAGTATTTAATTTTTTTTTCAAATAGTGATTTCCAACTAGGATCATATGAGCCACAGTTCAATTAATCTATTCCATGCTAAACTACCTCATGACAAGTAGCACTTATTACACATCTAGTGTGGCCCAGACACCATCATGACACTTCATACACATCACCACATTCGGTCCTCAAGAGGGCCTTACAAAGAGCATTCATGATTAGCAGTTTATAGATGGAGGATGAAAGAACTTAGCTAAGGTGACCTTGCAAGTGGGACTCATCCACCAAGTGATCTGCAGTGACCTCCAGATTCTGGTCTCCTAACCACTGTGCCATGGTTCATGTAAAACATGGAATCTAGTCCCTAATTTATATGCAACACATAGTGCATATGTGATCAAACATACATGCATATGCCCAGATATATTCAGGTACTCAGAGCTATGGCACTTAAAAAGTGAACCCATACAGCTCTAAAATTTAAAAAGGAGTAGACAGTTGTTTGGTGCATATAAAACACCTTGGCAGCCAACGTCAATCTGATCCACTTGCCTTTCTGGACCTATATCTGAAATAATAAAAATTAAGGAAGCTGAATATCTTCGGTGTAATCCTTAGCTGCATTTGTCTGCGTAATCTATGATACTGTGCATGTCAACAAAAGGGTCTTAATTCCCCTCACCAGTCTTTGACAATCCCTGTCCTTGAAGTTTGATTCAGTATTGCTGGTATCTGATTTAATGCCCCAAACCATCCCGATGCAATAAATCTCTTTACAGAACGAGACTAAAAAAAGAGACAGGTGTGAGTGTGTTTTCATGTTCTGGTACTGCAGGTGCGAGTTTAGTCAGACACCAAGTTTTCACTCCATTTGCTGAGATGCACTCTGCGGATGAGGATGTCTCTCTGTGTGACAAGGGTGATGTTAATTTCTCATGAGTCACGTGTGCAGTGACCAGGGGAAGAAATATAATCAGTCCTTCCTGAAATTGGATCTGCAAAGGTACCTGGTAATGGAATGGAAATATCATAGAATCTGCTTAGAGCTAAGGTCTCGAGACATCTATTCTGCTTGGCACTGAGAAGAAATTTTTTTAAAGAGAGGAAAGGGGAGAAGGATAAAGTGGAAATTTAATTTTGAGAAACAAGGATTAAAGGTTCCATTATTCATGCTGTTTTCACTGTATATATTGAGTTAACAATGTGTGATTTTACTGGATGAAAATGTGGGCCCCATGCAAGGGGAGTGTGGTGCAGATAAATCCCCACAGTGACAGTAATGAGTGAGGGTTAGTGTCTTGTCGGCATGAGGCTGCAAACAGTCCTGGGTTCTGAGCTGGTATAATAAGTGGAGATTGTTCCTGGACTTACTGGGGAGCCCAGATAGTTTCTGCCACAGGAAAAGCAACCCCCCTTGAGGCGGAGAGGCACAGCCCTGCTACCCTCCTGCTTGTCCTGTGGTAATGTGCGAATTGTGGGCCCAAAGTGCAAACTCCCGGCAGGGGGCAGGGCTGCAAGCTCCTCGGAGTTGGCTGCGTGGCTTCTTTTATTTATTTATTTATCCTGTCGACATACTGTTTTGTCAATACTCGAGTGGAGGTGTCTCTCCTCCTTACTGAACCCTTTCCTATCCCCAGGGTTAGGGGTCAGGAGAAGAAAAGCTATTTAACAAGTTAAGCAAAGGAAAGCTCAAGTGCTGATCAATCCAGAGTGAAGGGGGGAAAAAGGAGAAAAACAGGTAAAAAACTGCTGTGCCCTATAATGAGTCCCAGTCTATGCCACCTGTACTGAACCCTAAGATCAGATAGCTAAAGAAAGGTCTTATAAAAAGGAGGTTGGTAGCAGCTCATCTAAGTCTCATAATGTGCTGTCACAATAAAAGAAAAAGGAGACCGAATCTCAGAACTCTTAGTGTCTGAGATTAAAGAAGAAAAGGGATCTTTATATTCCAAAGCTGATCCTGGATATAAGCTATATACATTCTAAAACTACATATCTTATGACTACCCAATATTAACCATTGAAAAGTGTGCTCATCAGCATTAGGTTGAAAAGTGGATCAGGAAAGAACCATCGGTGGATGTTATAACTAGGAAAAATGCAAGATAGGGTGAAAAATCTATGTGGTCAAGGAAAAATTACCTGTATAATGGAAGCTCAGGCACTATCCTGACCAGATGATCAAAATTAGCATCAGCCATGAGGGGAGAGGCCCACTGTCATTTGCCTGGTTATGCCACAAGACCTGGTATGGAGCATGCTGGAAAAATAGGCCTTTGAGTTAAGCAGAAACTAGGCATGAGAGCTCACCTGACAAGACAAAGAATGTTCTACTAGGAAATAGATAAGGGCTGGTATTCTTCCAAAATGCCAATGTCAAAAAAGACGGCTATGAAAACGTTCCACAGTAAAGGAGGCTCAGACATGACAACTCATCACAATGTATGACTCAGACTGGATCCTGTATTTTAAGACCACTGCTGGGATAATTAGAAAAATTAAAACATGGATCCTAGCCTAGACAAAAAGTATTCAATTGTCAAACTTTCTGAAGCAGAAGCTGGAGCTGTATTGAGATTATATAAGAAAAACATAGTAATTTACTCAGAAATATTTAGGGATAAATACAATAGTATATGTAACTTACCTTTTAAATGATTCAGAAAATAGTATGAGTATATAGGCATATATAAAAAACAATATAGAGACAGATAAAAAGGTAGATAGATAGATAACAAAGAAAGAGAATGAGGTAGAACGTTAACAATAGGCAAATATGGTACAGACTTTAGGATATTCTTTGAATAATTATTCTACTCAATGTGAGTTTTCTTTCTTTTTTTTCTCTTTTTTTTTTTTTTTTTTTTTGGTGGAACCAGGGATTGAACTCAGGCCCTTGTGCTTGCCAGGGAAGCACTTATTCTACTGAGCCATCTCCCTGGTCCCTCCATGTGAGTTTTCCATAAATTTGAAATATTTTCAAATAACAATTTTCTTTAAAGAATTTCAAGTCTTCAGGTTGATACTATATCCTCCTCGCTTCATTTGAATAGAGGACATGACAGATAAGCACTGGAAATCCTTACCCAGTTACTCTGAGTTAGTCAAACCGTCCAACACTCAAACCCATCCCTGTCTCTCACCAATAAAGCAGTTATAGGTGACACTCCCGTACCGTATCAACATTACATGTATAAAAGAAAACAAATAAAGCTGCCTTCTACCTCTCAGAGTCATGTACCCTTCAACATTGGAATCCCCCCAAAATTTTACATTTGGAAATTCCTAATTATGGTCATCCATGCCATACTCTAACATTCCAACCCCAAAATAAACGATAGCAAATGACGGCATTCTAAAGCATTTCAGTGGAAGACCGTGAAACAGTAGAACCTCAGTTCACAAACACTTCTGTTCACAAACATTCTGTTTGGTTCCCAAACAGAAGCATCTGGCAAAACTTTGCTTTCATCAATGAACTTGGCCTATGAGGGCAACACCGTCATGGCAACTTTCCAGGAATCATGCAACAAATTGTTTCTGAGCAGAAGTACCACTGTGTTGGTGTGAGCCCTTTTATTCAACCAGCAATGTTTAATATCTCTTTCTCTTTTTATTTTAGGACAGGGTCTACAGAGTCTATAGGGTCTACAGGGTCTCACTGTGTAGATTGGACTTGTAGTGATCCTCCTGTTTACAGCCTTCCAAGTGCTGGGATTATAGGTGTGTGTCACCACACCCAGTTTCAATTACTGTCTCAGCGGGGCCCAGGGGTGGGGTCAGCATGGCAGGCCTGGGGATCAAACTCCTGGCCCCTGCATCTGCCTAAGCAGGCACTTTAATCCTCTGAGCTATTTGGCTGGCCCTAATGTTTAATTTCTCTTCATTGATATTCCACAAATGTTCAAGCTCTTGGCCACCTTGTCTCAACTCTGTTCGAGGGCCTGAATGACAATCCTTCATTTCTATTTAACTTCTCTCTGATCCTGTAGTTTGATGAAATCATCATGACTTCCTCTAGGAGGAATTGCCCTTAGGAAACACACTCACCTCACCCACATGATAATTTTTTTTTCTAACTATGTATCAGTTGCTCAGAATGGTAGAACCAGGGTAACCTGTGGCACATACCTGTGTACAGTGCCAAGCGCAGAGCTGAAGAGAAAAGCAGAGTGCAGAGATTAGCTGCAGAGGGTACAGCTGAGCTCTCAGACTGGAGCCCACCTCCTTGGTGGTCCTGAACACTGACTATCCACCCAGACCTGTGAGAGATGGCTCTGCATCTCACTTAATGGCTCAGGTACCTTCTGCTCAGCCTGTCAGCCACCCACCTGCCTTTCTCAATAAGCAAACGTCTACCCCTCAAAGGCATTCTGGACTTACCTTTTTCTTATGATCTTGGCCATCTCTAACCCTTGCTGCTTCCATGATTTTGCAATGCATTTAGACAAATGGTTTAGTATTTCTCTATTATAGTCACGAGGTAACTGGGCCAAATTAGTCTACTGGACCAAATTAGACATTGCTTCTTGTCTCAATATTATTATTAAGTGGATAAAGGAGGATGTAATACTTGACCAGAGAGAAATTTGCATTAAGCATCGACAGTTACAAAAACAATTGCAAGCTAGAAAGAAAGAGGTTTCATAGGCATTAAAGCAACTTCTAGAAAGAATTGAATGAATGTAATCTACAAGGTACAATAATATGTGTAATGGTTAATTGATTGTGCTAACTTTAGAAGTTTAGAAACTTAATTAAATTAGCTCAACAATTCTACACTCTAGGGAATAGAGGACCTGCCCTAGAGTTGCTCATCACCTGGATGGTATAAAGAGGAAATGAGGAAGAACAAACTTGCTTCTATAGTTCAGAGGAGCTCCAGTCTTCACCTTCAGCTTGGACATCATCTCCTGGATTCTAGTGCAGACTCTTCAGCTTCCTCCTTGGGCCCTTCAGCCTTCTGGTGTAGATTCTTCAGCCTTCCACTGAAGACCAATCAGCCTCCCACCATAGACCTGCATGGAACACTGCAGTAAGCTCCAGACCTTGGGAAACCTTCAGCCTCCAGCGTACAGATATCCTCTGAACATCTCCTCATCCAACTCTGTAGCTGACCATTATAAGCCAATCTTATAATTTTTCATGCAAGGGTATATCTTGTGTTGTATATGTTCCTCTAGTAAAACACTGATACAATGTGACAAAGCAAAACAACTGCATCTATTATAGTAAAAGGAACATTGACATTAATCTCCATCTTACTTCCTTGTTGCTAAGACACCACACCCAGTATTCACAACTTAAAGGAGAAAAGGCTTATTTTGGCTCACTGTTTGGAGATGTTTCAGATCATAGTCAATGGGCTCCAAGGCAGGGCAGCATGCAGAAGAGAAACAGTTCTTGGTGTCAGATAGGAAGTAGTGAGCCATCAAGGGAGGGCACACCCTCAGTGACCCACCACTTCCACCATGTGTCACCTTCCAACTTCACACCCAGCTATGAACCCACTGTAGTAGATTGACAACTGGTGGTCAACTTGTAACAGCCAGCTGAACTGAACCAGCCTGGTCCTGGATGTGGGAGGCACACCTGAGGATTGTTGTGGGCAGCACAAAAGGCAGAACTGGAGAGGAAGAAGTATAGAAGTTTCGAGGCAGCTGTTAGTTCTCTTGGAGAAGATTGTCAGGCTGGCTTTCCTGATGAACTAGGCTATTCTCATCATTGGAGGAGTGCAGGACCTTGGTGTCTCTGAGAATGGCTATGGTTCACTATGGGGGAACTCTGCCCTTATTTTGAGCATCACTTCCTGGCTCCAGAGGGGAAGATGGTATATTGTTTAGTCTCCTGGAGAATCTTGTTGCTCTGGCTTTCCTGACATAGACTCAGCTGTTTCTTTCATCAGAGGAGCTTGGGACCTCACTGTCACTGAGGACAGCTATGGTACTTTTCAGGGGAGCTCTGGTCTTTACTTTGAGTATTGCCTCCTGGCTCCAGTTCAGATCCTTTAGCCTGCTAGCACAGATCCTTCAGCATGCTTCTACCCCTGACCTTTGGGCCTTCCCAGCACAGATCCATCAAATCAGCCTGCATGAGACATTGCTATAAGCTCTAGGCCTCATGGACTATGGAAGGACTCATGAAAGGCATTGTTATGGGCTCTCAGTCTCCAACTGGACTCATGTAGGACATTACCATGGGATCCAGGCTCTCAGCTGGATTCTTTGGTCTTTAGTGTGTAGATAGATTTCCTACACACTCTTTGTATATGAGTCTTTTGTTGATTATTATCTTATAAAATGTGTCCTGTATTGTACTGTTCCCCCTTAAAAAATACCAAAGTACAACATCCACCACGGACTAATCCAGCATCACATTCCCATGACCTATTCACCTCGCAAAAGCCTCCCCTTTGAGCACATGCAATTCTGGGGAAACATCTAAATATAAAGTGTACACCCCACACACACAATACTCCATCGCGCAAACTGAAGTGTTTGATTCCCGGAGCATCAATATGCAGGAGGGGCCTAGAGAGTCGCCTGGATCATGAGGATGTTAACCACATCAGTGGATTGAGTGGGCCTACAGCAGGAGACAGCAGGTTACCAGGAACATGGCTTGGATGGGCATCTCTCTTTGGCTCTGTCCTTGCTCTCTGCTTCCTGGCTTCCACAAAGTGAGCAGTCTTCCTCCATCATGCCCTTCTGATACACTTCCACATTGGAGCCAATTGACCATAGACTGACTCCTCTGAGATCTGGGACCAGAATAACACTTCACTCTTTTCAGTTGTGTACATCAGGTATTTGGGCCCAGCAAGGGAAAAATGACTATTGCAGGGACCTCTGTGAGTTAAAATAATATTCAGTATTTCTGACTGGACAATGTGAATAAAGCAAGAGATACTTCCTCCCTGGGGACTATGAGGTAACATCTATTATGCACTGTCATACTTACTTTCTCCTTGGCTGGGACAAAATATCTGACAGCCAAAATTAAGGAAGGAAAGATTTATTTAGCTCACAGTTTGTGGAGGTTTCAGTCCATACTCAGCTGGCTCCAAAGCAGAGAAGCACAAGGCAGACAGCAGAAGCTCATGTGGCAGAAAACAGCAAAGAGCAAAAGGTAGGGCAGCAACTACCACAGCCAGCTTCTGGCTTTCCCTTCCTTGCATAGTAATGCAGATTACCCACCCCAGGGCAGGGGTAGCGCTCACACCCATAATCCCCGCATTGGACCAGGAATTAATCACAAAGTCTAGAAGTCCATCCCCTAACGGCATAAGGCTTTGGGGGACAACTAGACACAAACCATAACAAGAACTTATTAAATTCCAGGTACCTTGGAAGTACTTCCCATTTATTTCTTATTATATCACTTGAACTGGGCATCATTATCTCCATTGTATAGAGGAAAAAATTGAGGGAGTGGTAATTTGATCAAAGCCACACACTATTACTAAGTGCCATAGCTCAGAACAAACCCTGGTAGTCCGTGTGGGTCTGATAGCACTTTACACATGCTTTGCTCTCTACATCTTGATATCAAAGCAGTGGAGATGATTGCAACTCAATTCTTTCATATTTCAGTTATGATTACATGTGTGAAGCACATAATGTTGACATTCCTGTGTGGAGTCGGTACGTGTACATAACACATCATAATGCCTTTCATCTCCTTTCCCTCCCTCCCCACTTCATGCATCCCATGATCCCTTTCCTATTTTTCATATATATTTGTAATCTATGATGTTTCCATTCCTTGTATGGAGCTACTACATATGCTCAACACACGCCAGTTCTTTTGCTTCACTCTTGCAACTCACTTCTGATAAAGTGAAATACCATGTATCTTGGAGTCTGTCAGCTCCCCCTTCCTGTTTTCAGCATTTAGTTATAGCTTCTACTTGCTACAAGTTCCCAACCTGTGGCCACTGCCTGCCTCTTCTACCTACCACAAATACAGAAGGAACCAACATTGGATTCTTCCCTTGTATCAGTGCTAGGACTGGCCAAGCACACCCTGAATCTAATTTGGTCATCATAACCTCTCTGTGAGGTTAGGTTTATTAGACCTATTTCATCATTAAGGAATCGAGGGTTCCCACACAATGCAGAAGCCTGCTTTTGTCTGCCTCCCAGAGTCTAACTTGTTTTCACTGACTTGTGTGATTCCAGTCCTGACATAAAAGACAGAGTTGCAGGTCAGCGTCCACAAAGAAGCACTTCTGGAATGCTCTAAAGTCAGTATCTCAAAAGGTAGGATCCTTAATTAGAAATAAACCCTTACAGGAAAAACCTCCTTAAGAGCTTTTTCTTTCTAGATGAAAATCTTTTTTAAAACAATGAATATTGTCCAATTTTTTAAAGTCTAACCTATAAACAATGGGAAAACTAATGCTGGTATAAGATATGATACAGCATTCTGGATACAATACTGCAAACTCAGAAGAGTGTGGCATCTGAATTGCCCTGCACACAGAGCAGGAGACCTTCTTCTCCCTCTATTTCTTAGAGTGGTACAGAAAAAGAGGTGTCTTCATCAAGTACAAGGGTAGCAGCGAGCACTGGTTCATAGCTGGGAGACATTGGGGCTCCCCTCGCAGGAGGTTAAGAGAAGCCCAAGCAAATGTTAAGAAATGGGAATTAAACTCTTTCTGTTCATGCCTGGTTATAATGAATGATGTCTGGGGACGGTTTGACAGGGAAATTAAAAATCTACATTTCCTGATTTAGTGAAAAGAATACTAATTTTCAGTCAAGTTAAGGGGGACTCAGGCTGGTTCTGTCTCTTACTCAAACCTCTTACTAGCTGCTGTGTGACCTTGAACAGTTCACTTAAGCTGTCTGTGGTTCACTGGTATTTCTTTCTGCTTCTCTCTGTGTCTCTATCTCTGTGTCTCTGTCTGTGTTTGTCTCTGTCTCTGTCTCAGTCTCTCTCTCTCTCTCTGTCTCTCTCTCTCTGTCTCTGTGTCTGTCTCTCTCTGTCTCTGTGTCTGTCTCTCTCTCTGTGTCTCTCTCTCTGTCTCTGTGTCTGTCTCTCTCTGTCTCTGTGTCTCTCTCTGTGTCTCTGTCTCTGTCTTTCTCTCTGTCTCTCTCTCCCCCCACAGGAGCTCCCCTTTCCTATGCTAACCTTATAGGATGGGGATTGTCGGGCCCTAAGGCAGTGCTTCTGTCTTTATTATAGTAGTCCTGAAACTTTACTACACAAAAAGTCATCAGGACACTTCCGTGCCGTGATGCTATACACCAACACTGCAACTACTCACCGAACACCCCAAATCCCACTTCTAGGAACAATGGCCAAGCTCTTTTTAAAATTACCCCTGTGGAGGCCAAAATCATGCTGGAATTGTACCCCTCTAGGCTAAGCACACAAATCCACACTTTCTCCTTTGTTTGTCTATTTGCACTGCTCGGGATGCCCACAGTGCTTACGCGCTTCATTCGGGAATGTTCCCCGTGACATTCGGGCTCACAGAGTGTACTGCCAGTTCCATAGCAACCTCCCTGTCTGGCCAGATTTATGCCACCATCAGCCGCTTCCAAAAACCTAAATCATGCCTTTGACAATCTGCAGCGGGGACCTTGAGGCAAAAAAAAAAAAGTTAAGTGGGAAGTGGAATCACGCCATGGCAATTAAAGTCCTTTGAAATGACTTTCACTTCTCCTAAGTATTTTAAAGAAATATTATTACCCACCCCAATGCTTGTGAAGTTTCACTGATATGGCTATTTAGGAAATACACGCATAAATGGTCATGGGGACCTAGGATTATCTGGATCATCAAACTCACAAACAGAACTTGCAGTTCATTTTAGCCAAAGATTTTGGTTTCTTTTTTGCTTAAACAAAAACAGCCAGTAAGTTAACATATTTGACCTCATCTACTTGCCCTTCCTTCCATTTCCTCCTAACTGAGTAGAATGAAGTAAAGAGTGGCTAATCGGCTACATGCAAGAGATGCTGAGGAAGAGGAAAAGGTGAGGTGGGGAGGCCCCGGGCCCAGGTTCCTCCTACTGTAACGGCAGCACAGCACGCAGGGACTGTCTGTGTGTACAGCTGCATGCAGCTACACTCCTCATGCTTCCAGATCCACATCTTCACTGTAGATTCAATCAGCACATCAAAGCCAGTGCACAAACGAAAAGGACCGTGCAGAATCCTGGCTGTGGATACAAGCACACCAACCACTCAACGTCGATGACTAAGCAATGCCATAAGATTGTTGATTGCCCTTAAGGTAACTGCATCTGATCTACTGCCCATCAGCTGCTGAGTGACAATAATCTCTAGGACTATAATCAGTGTCGTATGACAAGGAAATGTGGTGGTCACAACAATGACACACTCTGCCCTTGGTCACACACAGGTCAAGTGCATTTCTAGTCCTTCTCACATAGGGAAGAAATTCTCCTCATCTCTCATTCCTCCTCTCCTCTTTCCTCCCTCTCATATTCACACAGAGATTCTTCTTGCTCCAGAACACTAAGATCAACATCAATGAGTTGTGTTTTGTTCCGCCCCAGTGTCTTCTCATACCCATTCCTGAAATAATATCCTAAAGCAATCACTTGCTGCTTGAGGGGGAAAGCCATAGCATGAAAAAGAATATAAAATGAGAACAGTGAAATTTCTAAAATTTGCAGATGTGACTGAACTAAGCCATCCATATATCTTAGTCGAGTGCAGAGCTCCCCCTAATGACCGGCCCACGCGGGGAAAAGAAGTCAGAGCCATAAGCCTCACGTTGTCCTACATTTCCATTTGCAGATAACAAATAAGCCGCTTGGCCTGGGCTAATCATGGTTAAGATAATAGTGCTCCCCATATGCCCTCACGCCTGCTGGGCAGAATTTTCTCTGCCGCCCTGGTAGGCTCTGTGTCAGAACACCACTTGTCAAAATCACCTGCAAGGGGGGCCCAGGCCCCCCACTGAGCCCCAGCACAGTGAGACCCTTCTCTCTGAATCCGGCATAGGTGGCATCACCTCATCATAAGTGTCAGGCTGTCACAGTGGACTCTTGGGACCCATTTGAAAAATTATATTTTGGGTCCTGAATTAAAAGAGTGCGTTTCTCCTGAAGGCCAGCTGTTGGCTGACGCCGGTGCCAAGAAGACCCTCTTGGAGGTGCATTCGTGTTTCTTTACATCGCTGCTAATCCTCTTGCTGGAAACCAGCCAGGAAGCCTCACGAGGGGCTCGTTTGCTTATTGATAAGGCAGGACCCTTCTACCTCCCCTGCGAAAGAGCACCTCCAAAACCAAACAAATACAAATCCTCCAAAGAGCAGCAGTTCCCACATCAAAGGACAATGAGTGTCATTTTCTGCAGTTGGCAGAAACCTACTCACTCGCTGTCCCAACCCAAGCAGAATTTAAAAAAAGAAGAACATGGCTCCGGTCCAAACAGCTCAGCCTCTCGTGCTCACTCAAGCTGTATTCTGTTGGGTCCCGCACTGGGCTCCTGTGTTTCACACCCCAACTCACGATTTAGACTCTAAAACTTCTTTCAAAGCCCCTCATGCTGAATACTTGGTCAGAAGCCTGTCCTACTACTGGGATGTGGTGGGACATTGATGAGGTGGCGCCTAGTGGACAAAGTGAGGTCACCTGGGGTGTATCTTGAGATCCACCCCTCCTGTCTCTGTTTCCCAGCTGCCACCCCACAGTGACACACTTGCTTTGCCTCCAGCCCAAAGCAAAGGGGCTGATAGAACAGAAACTGAAATCTCTGAAACCATAAGCTAAAACCTTTCTTCCTTTTGAGTTGATTTTCTCAAATATTTTCTTACAGTAACAGAAAGAGAAGTATACCTGGATCTGTCCACCCCAGCCCTCAGTCTGAACTCTCAGAATGGTAACCTGCTCCAGGATCTACTGGGGAGATGTAGCACTCCTAATGCACTTAACCCAGGGGCAGCAAGTTGCAAACCCATGACCCCAACTAAATCAGGACAAGCAGAGATTTTCAGGTGGTCTAGGCCCTCATCCTTCCAATCACCAGGAGTGAGTCACACACTACTGGCCCCAGCAGAGTGGGGCTCATGACCTGCCCAGTCTGCTCTAGCCACCCTGCCTGGCCCGTGAGGCACTGTGTTTGTAACCATGAATTAATCAGATATATAACACATTAACACAAATTGGTTTATTTGGCATCTCTCCCAGGTAACATTTTAACCCAGATAAAATGCCTGTCTACAGAAAATTCCTAAGGAAGGATTTGAATGAAATCTGATAATAGGAGGGTCAATGAGGAAAATATTCCATCTGCAGAGGGCTTTTCAGCAATCCCCCTAATTTTTCAGTGACGGTTGCTTGCCACATTTTCAAAATAGGAGCTACTTTGTACTACTGTGTTTAATTAGGTCCACTGAAGAACTAAAAACAGAGAACATAGAACAACCTTAAACCCCTTGTGGAACAAAGTAGACTGTGCATAAATAAATATAAAATTTTGAGATAGATGGACCTGAAAATAAACCCAAGTCCAGGCCCTCAAAGAAATCACAATATTTTGTTTGTCTTTTCTCTGTCCTATTTTCCTTCTGATTGGCTTTTAAATGAATCTGTATTCAGAAGATAACGCGAAGATGTTTTCTTCAGACAAATCTGTGCTGTGTTCAGCTAAGAAATTAAAAAATCTGGGCAGGCCACGAGTTATCAGAATATCAATCACTGACTTCAACAGTGCAGGCAGCCGAAGTAAAAATTCCAGGTTAAGCAGAACTTCAATTATTTTTTAGAGAAAAACTGCAAGGCTATTACTTTATCTTTTGTTCTTTAAAACAAGAGCTTGGTTGGGTGTGTTTATTTACTTAACTAATAGACTGTAATAAATAAATATGGTATTTAGTAGATATTGTGCTGTTTAAGGAATACAAGTCTTACATCAGACTGTAAATGTTTTGAAGACAGAAAGCGTGCAACTTCTGCCACTTCCCTACAAGCCTGCAGCCCCAAACTCTACACCCCAGAATCACATTAAGGTACTTGTTGCCTGACTGTGCACACAAAGCTTTGCTACTTGGCCATTGTGATGTAGCTTGTCTTGTCCTACCTGAAGGACCTTTCCAATTAGAATGCTATAATCAGAGGTTAATCAGGCAGAACATTCATAATACTGTCTATAATTTTACCAGGAAAAATGTATTTATTCTACACATTAATTTCTTAGTCTCTTACTTTTATAGCTCTGTGATTTGGGGGGGTGGTTAAATTGTGGACAAAATTTTTAAATGGGTTTATTAAAATGATATAAAATATTTTTCATAAAGATTATTAGAAAGATTTACTTGATCAGTTTTAAATGTCATCTTTTGAATCTTCAACTTGAGTAGAAACTTTCAATGACTCAAGTAGTCAATTTACCAAATATTTTTCTATTTTACCAAAAAAGCAGACACAATAAAAACTGTTCATTGGAAATGTAACTTCAAAAAGAAGTGGCTAATTCAATTTCTACACCTTCTATGGATGGTTATGAGACTATAAAACAAACATTCACGATTATAACAGAGACTTTAAAGCACTGACGGATAAAAATCTTAGAAATACCAGACATCTAGAAACTGTATAATCTAATACCTCCACTTAATAGAAAAGGAAATCCAGGCAGAGAGAGCTGAAATTAATTGTTCAAAGAGTCATACTTTGTAGTAACAAAACTGGAGATCAATCCTGGTCTGGCGCGCCCCTAGCACTCCAAGTATCTCTTGCTTAATTAGAAGTGAAGATTCAGCATGTCGAATATTCTGCATAAAATTCATACGACCAGGTGTCTTAAAAAACATTCCCCTCCTACTAAATTGCAGTCCTTTAAATATTTTTTTAGAACAAGAATCAGTGGCTGCACCCAGTGGTTTTCTAGAAATATGGCCAAGTATTTATTCTTTGGTGCTTCTTACTGCTTGCCATTGTGCGCACTTTCCAGGCTAGGTACTGAAAAAGTGAGAAATTCCTCCCCACACTTCTAGCAGCTGACATTCTCTTAGAAGAGACAGGAAAAGAACACACAAAATAGTTAACACACAATAAAACTAATCACACTGGAGCACTGTTAGGGTACTGTCACAGGATTAGCCGAAGAGCAAGACAGACAGGAGATATCACAAGATACCCTTTGAGAAGCTGATGCTTGAACTAGACTCGATAAAACGTCAAAGGAAGAAGGCAACAGGAAAAATCAGGTAGAGTTGGCCTGAATGCAGAGAAACACCTTTGGTTAATCTCTTTTTCTCCTTAAATTCATTGCTATTGACAACTACAGGTTCTCAAAAGAAGGGTCACCACAACTTGAACTCTAAAGAGTCCCAACACTTAGCCTCCCTCCCCCAGTACATACTCAAGAAAGCAGCCTCTTTGCAGCACCTTTTGGCACCAGGCTTCTGTATTACACTTTAGTGGTCATAGACCTGGAAGAAGACCTCACAGTGTGTTTCTGGTCAGACTTGGCACCCAGATGCAAACTAACATTCCTGGTAAAGGACAAATGCCCAATGCCCATGGCTGAAGGGGGTGGTGATCTTAAGAGATTCGCCTCCCCAGGAAAGGCTCATTGCTTCCTTCATGTAGACACAGGTTCCGTCACTTCTATGCTGGTCTCAGGGAAGCTTTGTGCTAGCTCCACAGACCTCAGGAAGGAAAACTGCAACCACCTCATGTCTGACCATTATCAGGCTACTGTATATACAAGCTGGCATAATCCTCAAAGCAGCGCTACTTGTTGTGGTTGGCGTCCTCTGGAAACAAATGCTTATACAACTTCAGCAATATGTGCAGGACATATCAGAAGTTAACGCTGGCTGGAATGGGACGTCAAGTGGGCCTGACTGCCTGAGCTTGCACTTGCACAAACATCTGCACCTTCCTGAGAGGTCACTCAAGGCAAAGAGTCAAAAGTCAAAAAGAGAAAGAGAAGGAAAGGAATGGGTAAGGAGGCAGGCAATGTGGGGCTGCAGGGGAAGGAGGAAAAAGGAAAGAAAGAAAGAAAGAAAGAAAGAAAGAAAGAAAGAAAGAAAGAAAGAAAGAAAGAAAGAAAGAAAGGAGCAAAGAGAAGAAAGAGAAGAGAAAGAAAAGAAAAGAAGAAAAGAAAAGAAAAGAAAAAAAGAAAAGAAAAGAAAAGAAAAGAGAAAAGAAAAGAAAAGTTTATTTTTCCGGTTCTCATTGCTGAAGCTACAGCTGTTCACTAAATTTAACAGGGTCAGGGGCCTGCCCCTTAGCTCAGTTCTTTAAGTGGCCTCAACAAAGCAGTCAGGCTGAGGTTGCTGTGGTTTGATTCCCACAACTCAAGCCAGCCAAACCTGCCCTGAAGGCATTTGAAACCAAAAAAAAAATCCTTCTGCCATTTTTATGCAATATGTTAATTATTGAAACTGTCCTACCAATTTGGTTTGAAACTGTCTCATTGCTATTTGTTTCTCAATAAAATTATGGGAAAAAAATAAAAATAAAAAATAAAGTAAATTTAACAGGGTCACTGTCAATTAGTGGCTGAGTAATTCAGGAAGAGGAATTGCTGCTAGTGATTGACAGCTGGACCCAAGGGAAGCCTGGCCCTTGTGAGCTCCTGTAGGGGAGGGCTAAGTCACCATCCTATCCCCTACCCCCATTTAGGCAATGTTTGCCTTGTTCATTCACAAGTTTTAGAATAATGAATCTTTTTTAAATAAATAAATAAATGAAACTTTACATCTTTTGCTCTATGATATAACTATGTTATCCACACTATCCTTTTAGCTTGCCTTTTAAGCTTTTTTTATTTTTTCCTAGGATGGCACAAGATGGTGATAACCAGCTAAAATCTGAACCATAGGCAATTATCAGCAAGGTGATGCCTGCTAGTGCGAATGCTGTGATCAGGCAGTGCCCTGGAATCCCTGGTACGGTGAAGGCTCCTAAGAGTGAAGGTCATCTCTGGTCACTCGTAGTCTGTTCTAAACAAAATGTTCTTCTTTCCTTGGCATGGATCTTCAAATTGAATCGATTGTGCATCAAACATTCTTGGCCATGCCCCACAGTCCAGCATGCAGGCCAATGGCCCAACAGTGTGTTCTGACATGAGGTCAACAGAAGGTGGCATGAGAAGAGACTGGCCTCATGACAGAATTTGGCTTCTTCTGCTGGCTTTGGGATCCTTTTTTCCCTTTCTCCAAACTTATCAGAAAGAGATGAAAATCCAAGGATCACAAAAGGAATAGCCACAAAAATCTACCAGATTAGAAAATATTCTTTAAACAATGACAAAATGTTTATGGTTGAAACTTTGCCCACAGAGTTACACATAAAATCCTTCAAAAGCCATAACACTAAATTCTGGGTCTAAACTGTGCTTCCTGCTATGTTTCTAATATTCTGTTCATAAAATCTCTGAAGATTGAGACCCCATGTAGAACAGTTACTGCTCTCTCAGATATAACCTGTAATAAAGTTAATCGGGCACATATTTAACAACATACATGTGGTAATTGTGATGGCACTGCATAGTAATTGGACATTAAGACTAAATGGTTCACATAAATTATAGAAAAATGAAAAAGTCACATTATCGCTTCCTCCGCATCACTGGGCCCCAAGTGCCTATCTGCAGTCCACTTACACCTGGCTTGTCTGGAGAGCACTTGGACATTTTCAGGTTCTGCCCATACCTGAGTCAGAGGCTGTGGATCTGGTAGATGAAGTAGCTTTGCATCATCCCAAGGATCCCAAGCTCAAAGGCTTTCACAGGTGAGCAAGGAAGTTCGTAGGTTGGATGATGTCAATCTATATATAAGAAAATAAATATTTCTACCAAAGGCATTTAGAATGAAAACTTTTAATACCGTGAGCCACATCTGACACCTCTTTCTTACCTTGTACCCCCATCTGTAACTGAATTGAGGTTGGTGGCCTAAAGCAATAAGACTGGTCTCAGATTACTTGTATCTTGAAATTTACTGTTGTTGGCATGTGAACAGTTAGTCCTATGTCAGCATTAAGCACGCATTTTGCTCATTTCTCCACTGATTGAACTTTCGCTGAGCACCTACTAGTGCACACCAGCCTCAGCACTGAAAACACAGAGTACAATTTGCTGTGATGGATCTTATGACACTATATTGATGGTCAGAATGATGTATAATTATTCTTTTGTGTATTGGGTACAGGGTCTCACCACGCAGCTCGGACTCATAGCCTCCTGCTTTCAGCCTCCTCAGCGCTAGAATTGCAGGTGTGCATCATGATGCCCAGACTTAGTGGCCAGTTCATTATGCCCCAGGAACTGCATGTGGTGTCAGGGATGGAACCCCAGTCCCTGAACTTGCCTAAGCAAGTGCTTAGTCCACTAACTTATCTTGCCAGGCCTTGAAATTATTCTTTTGAATGGAAATATAAAACTGAGTGCTCATTGTCCAAGAGCTTGGGAAATAGGTTACGAGAAGAAGATATTTTTAAAGATATTGCTCCCCCCATCTCCCTCTTCCCAAGCTCCATTCAGAGGACAATGTCTGAAGCTCTGAAACTCTCAGAAGCAGACGTTACCTCATGCGACATGGCTTTCTCGGTCAGGGTGTCTCCAAGAGAAGTGGGGCTTCCAGGACATTCCATCTTGCCAGCAGTTAGGTGATGTATTTAAAAGAGCCCATTTCTGGGGCTTTCTTCTAATGAGTGACATTTATAAGGTGTCCTGCTCTTCCTTGAATCAAATAATATGGAGATTTCTTTTATCTTACACTCCCTCAGCCTTACTTAGGGTTTAGGTGGCCCAAATCTGGAGCGAGCCACTCAATTCCATTCCAGCACTCACTATTTCGCTACTGAAATGCAAATTCCCCTGGGTAATTCCAAGCAATTTCTTTACCCAGAGATCATCTCTGGCCACAGAG
This sequence comes from Octodon degus, assembly GCF_000260255.1. Lineage (NCBI taxonomy): Eukaryota > Metazoa > Chordata > Mammalia > Rodentia > Octodontidae > Octodon > Octodon degus. The sequence goes on along the minus strand of NW_004524820.1, from coordinate 1,443,368 downwards.
CAGCTCAGCTGCAACCCACGCTGTGTGCGCTGCATAATACTGTAACATTTTCAGAGTCAGGGAAGATTTATTCAGTGATCAACTGCTTCAGCATCCTGAATCACTCCAGAGACAGTCTGTTAAAGAGGGGACCTTGAGGGAACTGAAAATGTAAGCAAGAAGAGAAATAATCCTCTCTTTCCTTTTTAACCCCCTAAGCCCTATAAGAAAATAACATTAGCTTTTCATATGCATGGGGGAAAATGCAATTCCCTTCAAAACAGTGAGAGTGTTTGTTAAAGGTGAAATCAAAGGTGATTTTTAGTCTTTTTTATTTTTGCTAATTTATATTTGCAATAAATTTTAATTCTGTAGTAAGAAAAATATCTTACTACATGAATAGTTACATACTGTTCTTCAAAAAATACTCTGATGGAGTAAATATGCATACTAAGATGCATTGTTACATACTGTTCATCAAAAAAAAAAATACTCTGTTGGGAAAAATAGTTGTCTCAGGAACTAGGTCGGAATTTCAAAACCAGTCACAAAGATGATTGAGGGAGAACTAGAACTAGGAAGTAAAGGCAAAGTTAGTAAAACCTGAAATCAATACATGCCAGAATAATTTTCATTAACACTACCAACTAGGTAAAGATGAAAAATTTATGTCCATTTGTTTATAAACTCAGAAACAAGCTGGAAGTATAGCTTAGTGGTGGAGCATTCTGATGAACAACAGCAGGAGTGTGACCCTGGGCCCTAGCCCCAACATAATGGAAGGAAGGGAAGGAGAGAGGAAGGAAGAAGGAAGGAGGGAAAGAAGGGAGAGAAGGAGGGAGGGAGGGAGGGAGGGAGGGATAAAAGAAAGTATGGAAATTCAGAAACTCAGAATAAAATATATCCAAGAAGTATAAAAAAAAAGACTATACAGTACTGTGTACAATTCTCTAAACCATTCCAAAGTGAATGCCTAATTTCTGTCTACAACAGCCTTCTTCCTAACTCAGTGAAAGCCTTAAGGAGCTGAGGACATGATTCTCTGCCTCCTCCAGTCTGCACTTCTGGAGTACAGGCCCCATCAAGGAGGAAGGAAAGCGCCACACCTGGAGTGGCTGAACTCAAGGTCAAGGTCAGCTGTCTCTTACTTACAGACCTACTTTCTTCTGATATCCTATAGTCAGGTTATGTCCATGTATACAACTACTTTGATATAATTCAGCTTTTTAGAAAAAAAAAAGTTACTTAGTAATCTATTTGTCTACTTGGGTGGCAAGATTTTTGACCTTTTTGTCACTTGACTTTATATGTAATAGGGAAGAACAAAGCCACATTAAGAGTACCTAAGAATGGACACCGGGAAAAATAACTGTTAATAAACCAGGTAGGCACAGTGCAAATAGAGGCTATTCTGAAGAAGGCCACCCAGCTGGGACATGGAGGGCTATGGTTTGCAGATGGCAGTAAACCAACTCATGACCAGAGTCAGACCAACACAGATATGTAAAACCACTAGATGCTGGTAACATAAGGCAGCCATTCACAGACTGTGGATTTCCTTCAAACTTTTGGTATGAAGGGTGATCTTTTGTAACTTTAAGAAAGAAAGAAAAAGTCTTGCCATAACAAATTGAGCTTGGTTCCCTACTGTAAACTGAACTTGGCATTAAATTTAAATCTATTTGTGGGAATTTAATTAATCACCATTTCACTGATTTAATAAAAGCATAAACAACTAGTTTTATTACCTGGAATAAAAGACACTCACATAATTAATCCATTTCACCAGGTGAATATTAATGTTTGTTCTTTAATTATGACATGGCCAATCAGCTCACCTGGAAAGTTAAAATATCAGTGTCACAGCTTTATCTTTTTCCATTAATCACTGTGAGAAAGCAAAATTAAAAGAAGGTTGAAATTTAAAAAACAAAAATTAAAAAGAACCAGACACACAGACAAGGAGACCACAGGAGGGATCGTCATTTCCGTAGAATTATTTTACTCTGACAGGATATGCATTTCTCCCAGTGCAGTTCGCTCTCTAACCGTCCCGTGAGCCTCCCTTCCTGTGATGAGCGCCTTGCTCTCTATCTCCCAATCTTGACAAACGCATCAAGGACGACACTCAGAAATCAATGTGCCCTCCGAAACAGGCTGAAACGAAGATTTTAGAGCAAGATACTTACACTTATGTGGCTTTAGATTTTTTAATCCCTTTAAAAGAATGTTTCACCGATGTTATCAGATTTGACATTATTTTGTCTCCCTAATCTCATCCCATAATGAATTTGGGTACCAGTTCAAGATTTTAATTGTTTTGAATGATGAGAGAAAAATTAAAAAACAGACGGGAGATGTTTCTTAAGAAAAATGCGAGTAGGGAGCAGGCTCCCTACCGTTCTACCATTCCAACTTCTATCAAGTGCTAAGATTGAACTATTCACCAGGATAATCCACACTCTTCTTCTGAGGTATCTAAGACCATCACTGATGAAAATAAGTGCTTTTCCTCTCATGCACAAATGTGCACACACATACACACACAACTGAAAGATGTCACTGTGAACAATCCCAAAGGCTATGCATTCACTTCTAAGTGCTATATAATTTCATTTTAAGGACAATTAAATATGTATTTGCATTAATGAGTATATGCCGCTATGTGCTGTGTATGAGCCAGAGAAACTCTGCCAAGGTTGGTAGCCAGATAATTTCATTCACATTGAACCTACCGCAGCAAAACACCCCTGGCCTTGTAGATCTTCCTTATAAATTTTCTACTGAATCAGGATATGAATGAGGCATTTTCTTGTTGCTGTTTTTTTTTTTTTAATTTTTGTTCAAAATAAGGTATTTTGGACACAGTTTTCTCTTAAATTTACTAGGTTGTGGTTTCAACTCCCATATAAGCATGTTAATAAATAATCCATTTCCTCGTTAGCTCCAGCAAACATCTATAGTTTACAATCTTTCCTCTTCTCTCCATCCATCCATATGGCCTCCATCTCAGCCAGCAGTGACACACAGTCAGGTGAAACTACTCTAAGCATTGTGTTTGACCAAGATGCAAGGCAATGTTTCACTGTTGGGGTGCAGCACGGGTGACTACAGCAGGGTCCTCAGTGAAGTAAAAGCCATTTCACTAGCTGTCTTTTCAGCTGTGACAGGCCTTAGTCAAAAAACCAGGGAGTGTGACCTGCCAATCAGGAGAGGCTCGAGGGCCATATGTCACACAATCCCATAGCCCCTTCTGACTTCCTGTGTGAGGAAAGCCCAGTCAGCAGGCTCTTCTCACCCAAGAGCAGCAGAAACAAGAGTCTTTCCCCCTTCATTTGTAACTTGTTTGGTCATAGAGTTAGGTGATTCAGCTGTGAAAATTATTTCCCCTGTGGTATCTGTCATTGGTTGAAATATGCGATTATTGATCTGCCAGATCCACAATTTCCTCCAAAAGATCATTGATCCAAATCTGAGGGAGTAGCAGCCATCTGTGTGTGGCACTAGCAGGGTTTTGCCCATCACCAAACTGCCAGAAATGTGGCATTGAAGCAGGGTCCACATCTTTCCTAGAGTGAAAATCAATCTGCTAAGTTGCTAAACCCCAACTCAGAGCAGCACAGCCTTTCATCCACATGCAAGCTGCAAGCTTCCAATGAGAAAATGTAGTGAGAAGACTCAAATGCCAAAAGTGCTCTACGTATGTTATCATTGCCACTGCTATTAGTAATAACGATATCAGGCGCTGCCCTTCAGCCTGATGGTACCTGGTACTTTTTGCAAACTTGCCTGCAGCGTGCAAGTACTCAGATTTAGAGAACTTTGGCCTTGACAGCTCAAGGCATTTTTAGGCAACTGTTCCCCCATGATCCTAAAGCCTTTCATAACTTCCTGGGAGGTTTATCAAAACACAGATTGCTGGACCCCACCTCAGGAGTTTCTGATTGAATGAATTCAGAGTCAGGCCTGAGAATCACCTTCCTAACAAATTCCAACCTGATTAAATCCTTCCATTTTACATTCTGATAATGTAATATCTGAGGCTCAGTAGCTCCTGATAAATATATGTGAGTTTAGCTGACAACTTTGGAGAGCCTGACATCTGCACCTGTTCAGCTCTGGTGGAGGCTTTTGGGGCTCTGTCACATGGCAGAAAGCACTATGGGGGGACTTTCAGGTGAGGGAGAGATCACAAGAAGCCAGAGAGCCAGAAAGGGGTCAGTCTTGCTCTTCTGTACAATGAAGTCCCACAAGAAGTACCTGAATCTGGGAAGCACCCCCAGTGCTCTGACCACTGCCCATGAGCCGCCACTTCATAAAGGTCAGCTATGACAATGTCACCACACTTGAGACCAAGCTTCCTGCACATGAGCCCTCAGGGAGCAAAATGAAATCTAAACCCTAATGGAAATACCAATGACTGACCTTGGCTAAAAATAACTCATTACATGGTGAAACATGGGTGGTAGGTGAAGACAGGACACTAAATATTTGCATTAAAGGATTACCAGGTTATCATGTATACAGCTCATCTAGATGTGAGTCAGCTGAGGCGATCTTACTTAAAGGTGAGTCAACTAAGACAGTAGGATGGCCCATCCACAACAGAACTAAAACTAAAATTCAGTCCTGTGTTGTAAATGGATCCATTCCAATGCAAAATATTGATAATAGTTAAAGTGCAGAGACTTTCTGTCTAAGAAGAAAGATTTCCACTATTTTTGACGAGAAAGAGATCTCACATTTGATCTCTATCAAGAAGAATAATGCTCAGGTAACTGACTCTAGTCACTTGCTCTGAAAAGGAAGAACAAAGGAGGAAGCATCGTGAGGTAAAATAAACCTAGCTATGCACACTGTGGTTTTCAATGAACAGGAAATTTACTAACAAGGTTTGGTGACTCAGTAGTTGACCTGACATTGATTTTTAAGCTTTCTCTCTCAGTGTCTTGAATTCACTATACTGAAGGCTGTGGAGCAGCCTCATTTCCTGCATGATTTTTAACAGCGTCTGCTTTCAGCAAGCATGCCAGTTTTACTTGTGTCTGGCAGAGACTGAGGCTGCACTTGCCCTGAAAGCATGGGCCAGCTCCCAGGACTGAATGAAAAATCTCCACTCTTTTTAGGAACATCTCCATAGCAGGACTGTCTGGTCAACTGACCAGCTGCCACCCGCTGCTGTTTAATCCTCACCATGCTGGCTTGAGAGCATGGAATCTTCCCTCGTTTGTTGTGAAGACACTCTTCAGAACTGAGAGCTTGTGAATGGAATGAATAAATGTGGACAAATTTGTTTTGAAACTGTAAAAATGTTAAAAGCATGAGACAGCTCCTAGTATTGTTAATTGAGGTGGGTTGTTATAATTCAGTGCCTTAGACATAATAGGCCCTTGATAAGCATACTTTGAATTGGTTGGATTGTAATGATGCACTCCCTTTTAGGTATTTCTTTTCCTAGGAACTAACAAAACTCATGCTTTCATTTCCTCAACTGAAAAACACAATAACTCACAGATATTACATTGCAGTGTGATGAATTTATTCACTATTCTGAATTTCTTCCGGATAGCATACGTGGTGCATTTCAGGTATTGTAAAATACTGTCTATACTAGTAATAAGACAGTTCTAGAAAGACATCTCCAATGTAGTCATCACTACTAAAAACAGTAATGAAAAACAATATTGTCAGCCTGTCATTAGCATAGACTTACTGTAGAGTTGTATTGGGCATTCACTGTGCATTTCTCAACACTGCAAGTGTCAGACTCCAACCTGTCTCTTAGTTTTACCTACTAGTGCTAAGGAAGAGAATAAAATAAGGGTGAGAGCAGTAGAGTGCTGGGAAATGTTGAGCAATTGGCTCTCCGGGGAGTGATGACCCGAGTCACAATGTTTGCCAATTTCTTTGGTGTAAATACTCCACCATGTTCAATTTTAAGCTGCCAACCATTTAACAACTGACTTGCAAAATTCCTGACAAAAATTGGCTCTCATGAGCTGCTAAAGGCTGGCACAAGCACAGCACTAGATGGGGAAGAAATCATATGTAGCAAAATTATCCCTCACTGACTGACAGGACTTTCCCCACCCTGAAAAAAATACTGGAGTGGTTAGACTATAAAAATAAAATCACTGTTTCAGTAATTAGCAAGTTAGTAAGCAGGTAACATAGTCATTTGCTAACAATCAGATGCATAAGTAGTTCAGTGATACATAGAATTAACTGAACTGACACCCAATTCAGTGTAGCTAGAAATATAATAAAGCTCAAGTAGTTATTTCCTGAGAACTGAAGAAAAGTTTCAGGTGTCTGTCTTGACCCTGGCATGTATTGGTCTACCAGTTGATGCAACATTTTAAATTGTCAGTCTCAGAGTGAATCCCTATGCTAGGGTACCAAGATCAAATGGGAACATGTGCTAGGAACGAAAAGGCCTGACACTGACAAAAATACAGATTGGTATAGCCTCTGCTTGGAGAAAACCATAGAACCTTTCTAGGTCCTAGTTTGTATAATCTGTAAAGTAAATAATCCCCTTAAATTTTCTTCTGGCTCTGTTATATAAGTCTGTGAGGTTTATGAGCCTAGGTGTACAGAGACACAGTTCACAGAAAAGTGACCAACAAATAATTTTAAAACAGGACCCAGGTCAAAATCTTAGGTTGCTATGAATATTCAAAAATAACAGCTTTAATCTAGCATTCTCCAGGTATTATTCATTTGTGATTTGAAACTATACTTATTAAAGCTTGATGATGTCTCTTTCCCATCTTTCAAGATGGCAGGTGAAAAAACTGAGAAGCCAGACACTAAAGAAAAGAAATCCAAAGCCATATGGCAAGAAGTCTCCTGCCAGTGGTACTAGTAAAAAGGGTAAGGTGAAGAAGGCAAAAAAGTCCAAGCAGGGGCAGCCCCACTGCAGCCGAAATCCTGTTCTGGTTAGAGGAATTGGTAGATACTCCCAATATGCTTGTACAAGAAAGGTTTTGTACAAGAGAAAGTATGCAGCGGCTAAATCAAAGATTGAGAAGAAAAAGGAGAAAGTTCTTGTTATGATCACAAAACCAGTCAGTGGGGACAAGAATGGAGGTACCTGGATGGTTAAGCTTCAAAAAATGTCTAGATACTACCCTACTGAAGATGTGCTCCAAAAGCTCTTGAGCCATGGCAAGAAACCCTTCAGTCAGCATGTGGGGAAACTTCGAGCTAGCATCACTCTCGGCACCATCTTGATCATCCTCACTGGGCATCACAGAGGCAAGAGAGTGGTCTTCCTGAAGCAGTTGGCCAGTGGCTTCCTACTTGTGACTGGGCCCCTTAGCCTTAATCATGTTTTTCTACAAAGAACATACCAGAAATTTGTCATTGCTGCCTCTACAAAAATTGATATCAGTAAAGTGAAAATCCCCAAACACCTCACTGATGCTTACTTCAAGAAGAAGCTGCAGAAACCCAGAAACCAGGAGGGTGAGATCTTTGACACTGAGAAAGAGAGATACCAGATTTCAGAACAGTGCAAGGTGGATCAGAAAGCGGTGGACTCACAGATTTTAGCAAAATTCAAAGCTGTTGCTCGGCTCCGGGGCTACCTGTGATCTGTTTTTGCTCTGACAAATGGAATTTATACTCAAAAATCAGTATTCTAAGTTTCTTACTAAGAACCCAATTAAATAACTGATATATAAAAGATTTAAAAAGCTTGATGTAATATTTGGTCTTCCTGATTCAACATCAATAAAATCTCAAATTTATTCCTCTAAAACAATGAAAATAAATACAATATCGAGCAAAATCACCAAGATTTTGCTTTAACAGATTCTGTAAAACCAGGAAATGAGGCAGAGTCGGAAGGCACAGCAAGAAGGGTGGTAAAGGACACGATCCCTGAATAAAAACAAAGACTGCAATCGAAAAAGTAAGCTCTCAGAACCATTTACAATGTATGAGTTTCCTGGAACAAAAAAAGCCTAGCTCTGACTCTTTCCAGTTATTAATTTTTTTAAGGAACAACAACAACAAAAAAGAACTTTATTTAAATCAGGCCCTCAGCGGGTTGGCTGAGCGCACGGAATCCTCGCTCGGCCTGCAGATGTCTGCGCGAGCTGCCACATGGCAAGGACGGGCCCTGAGGGCCTCCAGAGCCCAGTGCAGGACCCAAAACTTCTTATTTTGGTGCGGGTTCCAAAACTCCTCATCCCTTTCCAGTTCATTACAAACGCCTATTGTTTGCCATATTTATCTGCCATCACTGCTGTTTGTTAGCAAATGGAAAGCAAACTGCCAGGACGGCATTTCAGCCTGCCCTCAGAACAGTGCAAAGACGCTACAGGAATTGCTCGACAGATGGTCTTTGAATGATATACAGAACCTCTGCCCTTGGGCCCGCTTTGGAGGAGCTGTTTTGGATTGTTGCTTGTAAGAGTGGGAGGTTGTTGTGTGATATGTGATTATTCCATAATAATTTTAATTATTTTGCCTGTTTTCAAACAATAGTCTCAGCCTTTTTTAATTTTTACACTCACTGAGTTGTGACACGAGCATTCTTTTCTCTGTGTTAGCAAGGATTAAAATCAAGCCCTGTATCCCTTCCCGTTTTTTAAATAATCCATGTTTAAATAAATTACCTTGGTCTGGAAAACCAAGTTATGTGGCGTTCTCCTGGCAGGCACACTAGCAAGGAAAAACGTTCCTTATTGTGGTGGCTGGCTTGAGATTGTCGCAGTAACAAGTTTCCAGCAAAGCCTGCTCTTTGCCTCTCTGGAGCAAGGCTGTGGCGAGGCAAGCTTCATTTACATGCGTGTGGGGATCCCATCGGAACCGCTCAAAGGTACAGTCCGAGGCAGTCAGACGGCATCTGATGTGCATGTAAATGAAGCTCCCAAAGTGGGGCGTGCGCTTCTGGAGAGACACAGAAAATACGCCGTCTCCATCTCATCCAAATCCAGTAGAAACTTCTGAGTGTTTCCTACAGCAGCAGGAGCCAAGGAGAAGCAGATGCTAAACTTTCAAGGCATTCAAATATGTTTTTCTTTACCAGATAGATGCGTTCGCTGAGCACAGCGGCAGGAGCCAAGCGCGAGGTCAGCACCTGGGCTTTTAGTTTCTTGGCGGTGTGGACTGGAAATTGCTCCTTTTCAGTCCCCCGTGGTCCAGACCGCGATGGTCTCTGGAGGCCTGCGGTAGCCTCCCACTCTCACTTGATGAAAGATGCCACCCTAAGAAATTCCAAGACTTTCAGGATAGGTATAAAATATAAAATATTAACTCACTCTGGGAGCGAGTTAATATTCAGAAGATGGCCTTTGTACTGAATCTAAGAATGTATGGCTTTACTTGGAGTTTCTTGGTCATTAAATTCTCCCCTACCGTGGAATTCTGTCGTCCCAAATAGCCATGTGGTTCCGGTTGTAAACAAAATCAAGCTTTGGCTAGCTTCCAAGCTGACCGATCCTGCACGTTGGTAATAAGAAAGAAATTTCTTCTCCTTGTTTTCCAGCTAAGTGATCTAGTTACCTGGAAAACAGTACCCTCTGAGAAGTGAGCTTACTAAAAGAGAGAAACAAAACAAACCCTAGCTCTGTTATTTGATAGAGAAACCCCCATCGAGTCTTAAGTGCTTCCCAACCACCGTGGTTTTAATCCAATAAGGGCAGCTCCTCTAACAGAGAGAACCCGACTCACACAGCAGTTAATACCCAAATGAAATTCAGATATCTCCCACTGTGCTGACAAAAAGGATTGGGCAAGTGTCCTCTACTCCCAGCCAAGGAAGACGTACCTTTGGTGAGATGCAGCCCGTTTACCTTCCCAGAAAATAGCCCTACTTCTCCTCCTGGCAAGGGCCTGTGTGCAGAGACTTCTAGCTCGAGAGAACACAGATTCTCAGAGAAAACATATAAATTAAAGTATCGCATCTCAGGCAGCCACCACTACTTGTCTTTCAAGGCATGAAGGAAGCTATCAAGGAGCACTTGCCCTGCTTGCTGAAGTACAGTGGCTTTTGTGAGAACGCAGTTGCTGAAAGTTCTCACTGAGAAGTGTGCCTGCCACACTAGCTTTCCCTAACTCTGGTATCACTCCCAAAGGAGAGCTGTGTTCCTGCCCTCTCTAAAATAGTGAGACTCCCACCTAAAGTGTATTTATATGGAAAAACCAAGTTTCAGTAGAGTTCATTAAATTCCGTACAGGTTAAGCCCTATGCAAACAGGCACTTATATGTATGATTTCTATTCTTTTAGCGATCAAGAAGATATTTATTAGGATACCGAGGCAGGTGGACTGCAAATTCAAGTCCAGCCTGAGCAATACAGCAATTTAACAAGACTCATTTTTATTTTGATAAAAAAAAAAAATTTAAAGGGGTGAGATGTAGTTCAGTCTCAACACCATGGGTTTCATCCTCAGCAAATAAACAGAAAGAGAAAAAAAGAAAAAGAAAGATATTTGTTGTCCTTATGTAATTCAAACGAAGTATTTAGAGTTTCATACTGATTAAATGACTTAAAGGTCACACACACAAAAAAAAAAATAGATGAGCTGGAATTTGAACTTTATTTGTTTAATTTTGAAGGCCATATTTTTTTTCATTGGCGCGCGCGCGCGTGTGTGTGTGTGTGTGTGTGTGTGTGTAGGGGGCATATGGAGGGGACAGAGGAAATACATTCACATATGGCATATAGCTTTATGAAAATGAATGCAAATTTCAGCACACTTTGGACTCGTAAGGGAAGAGACTGTATATATCCTCAATGCCTGGTATGTAAATTCCTACCAAATACTTATTAAGTGGGATATTCCTTTAAAGATATATAATTAACAAGTAACCATTAGTCTTAATCATGTTGACTTGATTGAATTTCCTTTTGGTGTTTCAGATCTTTATCCTGGCTGGACTTAAATTCTGGAAAATTTCCCTGGTTGGGCAAAAAAAATTCAACCAATGCGAGTTCACATGGACCAACAGCAGATAAGGTGCTGTCCATACTTGCTGCAGAAATGAAGTCATCAAAAACTTAGTGAACACCCACCAAGTGCCTGAAGTCAACTGTACCCAAACTTATCTCTTCCAACAAATCAATAAGGAAAAAATAGATAAATAATAAAAAAAAATTTAGTCTCTCTTAAACACATACAGTTCTGATAACCTGACAAAAATACTTTATTTGTCGATTATGCAAAATAATAAGAGACATATCACTGTACATCCAAACAACCAATTTCACCTTGCATTTCATTATTAAATTCTTCTGTGCTTTGTAGTTAATTGAGATCATTTAGAAAATAATGCTGTTTTACTATAAACACACAAAAATGTTTGATTGTTTGCTTCAAAACAATCACAGGAACATTCCATTCAAGATCAAAACGTGAGCAGCCTCGGTGCTGCTAGATGAGTATCACTGAAGCAGATGTACTTTTTTTAAAAAGCTACATACATATGTTAGCTATTTTGTCCCATATTCTGTGGGCTCTTTTTCCATTAAGATCAATAGTTGAAAGAGTGGCACTGTTGGGACCCGGAAAGACCTGTGTGAATGACAATCTCAACAGTTAAAAGATTGCACAGAGTGCTTTCCCTCTGACCCACGTGTGCATTGAGTTCAAGCATAAAGAAAAAATAAATGGGAATTAGAAGGCAACTCACAGAGGCTTTCCAACTGGGGAGAAAATATCACCAGGAAGTCTCAAATGCAATTTACAAATACAGCATTTGAATTTTCTAATTGTTTCTACAAAAATGAGGCTAATGGAATTACCCTGGAACCAGCCATTTAATCATACACAAATTTGCTGACCAGTCTCTCTGTGCTTGCCATCCTGTACTCCTGCTCTCATCTGTGGCCCTGCCAAAGCTGGGGCCCAACAAGAAAAAGCTTTTGCCTTCCTTCCATTCTTTTTTTTTTTTACCCTGGGTAGGAAGGGCAGGGGTTGGTGGTTCTCCAAGTACTCCATGCCTCCTGGTCAAACAGGATCTCTGCTGCTAGAAAAAAAAAAATGCAAAGGAGGAAGAGATCTCTGAAGATTATCTGTGCCAATGGTTTTCAAAGGGGAAGGCGCTTCAGAATCACTTTCAACATTGGCTGTCCTTCTCACTTTTCTGGTCCAACGTGTGCTCTGTAGGGACTAGGATAAAAGGAAGTTCCATTGGATAAGGTCCAAGATAGGTGGTATTAGGCGTCTCTAAAGCAAAGGTAAATTATTGCTTTATACTAAGAACCTTTTAGCACAGCAGTTTTTAAATCTTGCAACAACCTTCCCCAAAGCCTTTACCTGAGACTAGGCCCCAGTGGGTCTTCATGTACTTGCTATTCCCATAAGTCAAAAAGCTGACGTCCGGATGGCAAAAAAAAAAAAAAAAAAAAAAAGTACTCATTCACCCATCCCAACAATTCCTTGATCTCGGATAAGCCAAGGAATAAGAATTCTCTGTCTGACCTCTAAAAACATGTTAGAAAACATGAAGGGACAGCCCAGCCACAACAGCCATTCAAAACAGGAATTGCTACAGGTCTCACTTTCTTGTTGAAACACAACACTACACTCACAGCTTGAAGGAGGAGATGTGTACTTCGTTTTTTGTAGCACTTTTACTCTGTAGTCTGCTGACTCCAAGGCAGGGCAGCATTGCAGGAGAATGTGGCAGGCAAGGAGCAGCACATGGGACAGCAGGCAGGAGGCAGGTAACTGTCCATCCAAATTAGGTAAACCCTTTTTAAAAGTATCTGAAAGTCAGAGACTAGAAGAAGTCGAGAGATTTTCCTGTTGGTCTCGTAGGAACAAGTTCCTACACTACAAGAGGCCACATAATGAGGGCTGTCAGAGGCCTCCAAGAGCGAGGAGGCCAGCAAGCTGTGTCTGGGCTCCTGACACGTATAAACCATGATGTAACAAGTGTGTTGGCTTAAGCCTCTAAACTTGTGATCACTCATTATGCAGCAACGAAAAAAAATTCAACTCATAGGAGACAAATAAGTAGTATATTCCGAAGACAAAACCAGTAAGGAAATAGAAGTTGTGCAGGTAAAGACACAAAGGCAATCTCAGAGGTGACTGTCCTGAAACAGTAGATAAATGGTTTTTTTAATTTGGACATGTTGAGTTTGCGACACCTGGGAGGACATTTGGGTGACCTGTCTAGAATGCAGTTTGGATGTAATGGTTTAACACCAAAGAAAAACTGAAGTTCCAACCCTAGTGTACAGGACAAGCTACTGTGTTCCTAGAGGAGGGCCCAGACTGAGGGTGGGAACCTGGGTCTCAAGTGAGGCAAGCAGAGTACTTACCCTGGATGGCTTAGCAACATGGAAGAGGGAAGCAGCGGTGGGGAAGCCAGCTGCGAGGTCACCTGCAGGTCTCACGAGGACTCCCAGCACTTGTGCAATGGCTCTGGAAGGTCTGGTTCTCTGTGTTGTTGCCTAAAAGAAGCAAACACATCAGATAGAGCCATGGTAGAGTGTGATCCCCAGGGAAAATATAAAGAGAAAGGAAAGAGAAAAGGGGCAAGGTTGAAGGTTGATGGTCAAAGACACACTGCATTCAGAGGACAGGAACAAAGAGATTTGTCTTGAGATTAAGAAGGCTAACAGGCAAGGAAAGAATGAGGTGAAGGAAGGGCCACTGTCACAGCTGAGAGAGGGACCGTTTCCAGGAGATGTGCTCACCAGAAGGTCACCACTGAGAGGACACTGAGAATGCCTGTGGGATTATAAAAGGAGTGAAATTTAAGGTCAGTAAAAATGTAAAGTTTTGTCCCGGAAGCCACAGGATAGCAAGTGCTTTACTCTCTTTATCTGTACAATGAGAGTAACAAATGAGGATAAAACAATTGCCTTACACTTCTTGTGAGATCAGGAATTCTCCCCCTTTCTTCTATTGTGAAGGTTTTAATGAATACGAGCTAACCTTTTTTAGCTTTGTGGATTGAATGAGTTCAAACATGTCCCAAGCTGCTGTTATGGTTCATATCTAAACAGTTCTCCAAGTCTCACATGGGGACAGCAAGACAGCTCAGCAGACTAAGTGCCTGCTTAGGCAAG
>NW_004524820.1:1425216-1428900 GCF_000260255.1 Octodon degus | reverse complement strand
TCTCTCTCTTTCTCTCTCTCTCTGTCTCTCTCTCTCCCCACGTCTCCCTCTCTCCCCCTCTCCCTCTCCTTTCCCTCTCCCTCTCTCTGCCATGCCACAGAACCATGCCATTTCTGCCTTCAGGCCTTCCATCCATCAAACACCGACTGAACCCCCTGAAGCTCTGAGCCAGAATAAATGTCTCCTCCTTTAGGTCGCAGGTGTCAGGTATTTTGTCCCAGTGAAAAGAAAGGAACTAATACATTGCTTTATCAGTTTTCCAGTTACTTCCGACTAACGCCTTCCTGAGACGAGAAGCACATAGACAGAAAAACTTGCTGACCATTCTTAATCACCAAGAAGTACACAAAATTGGAATGTAGCAAAAGGAAATCACACTTCTCTTTAAAGATGCATTGGCATTTTGTTTACTTGGCACTTGCTTTCTGGAAAAACAGCTGAGAGCGAAGAAACAAACAAAAGAGACCTCTGAGCAGCCAACATCTGCACCACAGAGCCCATCCTTGCTATTGAACCTCATGGAAAGGATTTCCCAGGGTCCTTACCCCCAGCCTGGGCCTCCTCTTCAGAATTTCTGAAAGGTTTATTAATGTAGTTTCCAACGGTACAGCCCAACAAGAATAGCAAATTAAGAAAAGAACTAGGGCAAAGAAAGACAGACAGACAGACAGACACAGGATAGAGAGACAAAGAGACAAAAAGAGAGAGAGAGAGACAGAATCAGAAAGACAGAGAGAGGCAGTCAGAGACAGAGAGAAGCAGTTGGAGACAGAGACAGAAATTGGGACAGAGACAGAGGCAGAGGAGGGGAGGGGAGGGGAGGGAAGGGAAGGAAAGGGATGGAAGACTCAGGCACATCAATAACAGTAAGAGTGACAGCTGATGGCCTAACAGCAAGGGTGGAAATGGAGAAGTTAACTACAAAAGGCAAACAAAAGAACTAAAACTCATGGAGGTTTAGGGTCATTTAGTACAGAATAAAAACATTTTACAAACTACAACAGACCCCTGAGGGCACTAAAGCTCAGCATGATGGCCTAAACTATCATTATAAGAAGTTAAATTGCATTTGGTATAGTTTTAAAAGGCAGAGATATTCACAAACTGTGATAATGGTAAGCAGAGATTTAGGGCTTGATCCATTTGCTCCTTAAAGGGCATTTCCTGGGGAGCAGTCATGTGCCGGGAAATGTGCCAGAGGTAGAGCCAGGTGCCGGGCAAAAACAGCATAAAGGAACAAGATTTCGATTGTGTCTGTTTTGAGTAATCCTCAGACATCCGGGCAGCTCAGCTGCGGTAGTCAGAGAAATGGATGCTCTGTGAGGCATTCTCGAGAGCGCCAGGAGAGAACATTTATTAAAGTATCGATGTTTTCAGAAAATCGAGATGAGTCAGGCTACCCTCTTTGGCAAAATCAGGCCTACTTTATCTAAATTAACTTTATTTGTTGGAAAACAACCAAGCAAAATGTGAATATGATTCTCAGTAGAATGATCCCTATTTTTTACTTATATATGAAAAATACCTTCAACACCTGCAGAGATCTTCCACAGGGTCCACATGAGAGTGGTTTTGTTCACTCAGACTGTATATCTGCCTCAAATCATTAATGTAAGCCACAAAAGACTTAATCTTAAAACCAAGAGCTAACTCTGATCTCTGGATAAAAGCTGACTCCTTCTGACCAATATTTCTTCCCATCTTTTTGGAATTCTACCAAATAAATCTTGCCAATAGTTCCAAACTGTACATTAACCAGTTCTAGCAGAATCCCAGAATGCTGTGTGCTGCCACACACCTGCTGGGACAGTCTTCCGGTGGGTCTCTGGGCTACGTATGTTTTAAAACCTGTCCAGGTGATCTGCCATTTAAATAGTATCAATCCCTTTGCGCTCCCAAATTCTACATTCAGTGTATGTAAAGTTAAATTAATAAAACAATTTTTCTATAAACACTATGGGCCAACTACAATAAAAGGAAACAGTCTGAAGTTTTCCACATTGAAATTTAATCATGTGACTAAAAAGAGAAAACCCATAGTAGGAGCCATCAAATTCAGGACATTTTTCATAATTTTGAGATTTCCAGATTAGAAAAAGGAGAGATTACTCTAAAGATATTCTGAACAGCTATATTTTAGCTATATCATATTTTATCATTATGAATAAACTCTTTGGGCAACAACAATCAAGTCACAGGGACTCTAAAACTTTTCTTGTAAAAATTAAAATGCCAAATAATGCTTGTCAGACTTTAGAAATCATGTCAAATCTCTCCTTCTTCCCCATCTCTGCCTGCCTCTGTGTATGTGTGTGTGTGTGTGTGTGTGTGTGTGTGTACATGTGTTGTGTGTGTTCATGCTTTTTAAACACCAGATAAGATGTGAGAGTGAAAGATGTAGAGCCAGAAATAGTCTCATTAAAAAGGTTTAGGGACCCTGTGGAATGTAATGAGTTAGAGAAACTGACATTATATGTAATTAAGATGTCTAGTATCATTCAGCCCCAGGGGACAATGAGAAATATCTAGCTATGAATAACAATAGTTAAGTAACAATAATCTGAGATCTTAGATCCTGAAGCTGTGGGGTTTGGCTTTCTTTCGCTTTATGCTGAGTGGTTGTTGCTTGTGAAGTCATGAGACATGAAACCAAAGTTATCCAACTTCATGTCACATGCTGATTTGCAAGCTGGAAGAAGATGACCACATGCACACCCCCGTCCTTGTCCCAGGGAAAAGGCTTTCCTAGCCTCCTTTCTCATCAGGAACAAAGTAAAGGATGAGCAGACAGGATGTAGTGGTGACTCCATACTGGTCTTCAGCAGACTGGTGAATGGCATCCATCCTTTGCTTGCCTGGATAAATTCTGCATAAGATCTCCCTGAGCACTGGCACAAGGAACAAGCTGGAGAGCCAGCAAGTACCTCTACACACAGGGCAATGTGCAAGGAGCTGCAGGAGATGGATATTTTAACACAGTAAAAGTGTGGCTTCTGTCTTCAAGGAAATTAAAATCTAGCTGGGGGGAAAACCACAAACATCAGTTAGGGAATTGTGTGCCCTAATTCATGATTAAGTAATAAATTAATATCATAGTTGTTCAGAGAAGGAAAATTAAAATGAGAATAATTGGGAAAGACTTCATGAAATTCATGCACTTGGGCTTTGAAGGATGGTGCCACAACTAGTCTCAAATGCATATGCGAGGGGAAGGACTGATATTTGTGTGTGGACTTACTTATGTGCAAAATGACCTTTAAGGCTCCCCTTGTCCTTTTATTTTTCATTAATTAAAAAAAGAATGCCTATGCCCGTGACCGTCACCTAGACACATACATAAGACAAAGTCATCAATTTAACAAGTTTGGTGTCCTTCTGTAGACAATCTTCACACTTTCAAGGTTTTAAGAAGTAGCAAATACAAAACAATAAGCAGAAGACAGAAAATTCGACTGCTGTCAACAAACCAGTAGCAGAGAACAGTAGCTACTCATGACTGTCGGTGAAACAGAACAAAGAAGTCTGGGCAACCTGGGTCCAGTACAGATGGGAGAACATGACCACACTCTTGTCCCCACCACCACCCCTGGTAGGCCCAGAAGGCATCAGGGCTCACACAGCTGTCAGAAGTCAATGTGCTTTTTCTACTGGCTCCAATCTTCTTTTCTTTTCAATTTCTTTCTT
>NW_004524820.1:1416076-1425068 GCF_000260255.1 Octodon degus | reverse complement strand
TCTCTCTCTCTCTCTCTCTCTCTCTCTCTCTCTCTCTCTCTCTCTCTCTCTCTCTCTCTCTTTCTTTGTATTTAGTACAGGGTCTACAGGGCCTCACTACACAGATTGGACTCCTAGTCATTCTCCTGTCTTCAGCCTACCAAGGGTTGGGATTACAGGCATGCTCCACCATGCCCAGTCTCCGTCACTGCCTCAACATGCCCCGGGGGGCAGGGCCAGCACCACACGCTGGGGATCAAACCCAGGTTGTTATGCAGGCACCTTAATCCACTGATCTATCTAGCCAGCCCTTCTTTTCTTTTAATAAAGAAAAATAAAAAGGAGAAAAGAAAGCAATAGAGGTTATCTTATTGAGTCATTTGTTTATTTAAGAATCTTTTACTGAGCACTTACTATGACTTCAGAGGCTCTAGGCAGAGCTATAAATATAAGAGATGAAGTTCTTACCATTTTGAAACTTTAATTCCAATGCAGAGCAAATTCTCCAGCTTAGATTTTTAAAAAGAATGAGACAAAAACATATTGGATCTGTCTTGGCTCCACTTCCCCATGAGTCAGTGAAAGTCAACCTAGATTTAAAGATGAGGAAAACCACATCTATCCCACAGGGAAAATTCCCCTATCGGAGTCTGAGTCTTAGGCACCCAGCTTTTCTCTTCTGGTTTCTTTTCAAGAATTATCTCCTTTTCCTACTTCCGTGTTCTGGTCTTCCTTGGTGTACTTTTCCTTCATTTCTCCATTTTGTTCATTTCCCTCAAGCTCCGAAAGGTCCTACACGTAGGCAGTTGTGAAACCCCAAGTTAAGTCACAGGACTTCTTTCTCCAGACCAAGGG
Organism: Octodon degus; assembly: GCF_000260255.1. Classification (NCBI taxonomy): domain Eukaryota; kingdom Metazoa; phylum Chordata; class Mammalia; order Rodentia; family Octodontidae; genus Octodon; species Octodon degus. Next base: position 1,424,234 of record NW_004524820.1, on the reverse strand, counting down.
TCTGCTGAGCTACGACCTAAGGTTCTCATTTCCTCTCGGGGCCACACCCTGCTGCCATCAGCAACCTGGAGGACATCGTCGTTGACCCAGGACTCCAGTCTACTTCAGGGGCTGAAAGCAAATGTCCTGGTTTGCAAGCTGTTCTTTCACAAGGGAAACCTAAAGCCCTTTTTTGTTCTTTAATGAATTATTCTACTTGTGTTTGGAGACCATAGCACCTGTTTTATTTTCTGTTGTCTTTTTTCTGTGACTCCTTTTAGAAATAAAAATAGGAAATGTTATCTAGCCCCTAGGAAGAAATATGTACATACATTCAAAAAGCAGTTTCATGCAACCTTAATAACCTGAATTCTATTTCCCTTTCTGTACATGATGGATGAAATTACTTTGATTATGCTGGCTTTCCAATTATTCATTCGTGCCAAGAAAGCTAGCCCTTGAAACCTAGTCACCTTGTTTATTTCTTCCCCACCTTGCCCTTCACAATCAGAAAATCAAAGAGCGCTGGAGCCGGAAGGAGCTTCCATGATCCCCAAAGGAAGGATTAAACTTAAAAGTCATACATATTGATTGACCAAAGTTTTCTAAAATTAAACCTGAGTAACTATTTCAATACCAATTTTTAAGCTGTAAAAAATGATTTGGAGGTACAGAGCTCTGAGTGGTAAGAAAAGCGCAGTACACATAGAACCTCGTTGCCAAAGCATTTCTTGATGATGTAGCAGGAAAAGTTTTATTCTCATGTGTTGACTTTATTCAAATCAGTGCTTTTCAAACTGGGTTCCTCAGAGTCTCAGGATCTACCATACCCAGTGGTGAAGAGGAACCAATTTTGAAAACTTCATATTCTCTGCCATCCACTGAATACAGATACTCTCTACCTTTCTTCTCCCTTATAAATTAGGTTCTGAAGTACATGCTTATATAAGTAAAGCTCCTATTGCTATGAAAAGACTAAAAAGATGTATGAAAAGGGGATGAAATTGTGGAACTGAATGTACACAAAGAAAATACAAAGAGTCAACCATCATCATTGTTTCCTCACAAACACACAGACTGAAGTTAACAACTGGTCCAAAATGAGACCCCTGGACTGGGTTTGCTGTACATAATCACCCCTATTTGAAGGAGTTCTTCACCATCGAACATGAAGCTCACTACTAAGTCTGCTAAGATCAACCCAAAACCCATAAACACTGTTGGCTACTTAGATACAGTCCTGAACAGCTTATACTATTTCACTAATTCATTCAACAAAACTTACTGAAGGACTCAATAAAGACACACTCCACGGAGACAACGATTTTTAGTCTAGTGGGAAGACAGACAAGTAAACGTTAAATTACAGGATGTTTTAAAAAGAAGATCATTATTTTAAGAAGATATATGGTCGCTATAATGGGAAATTGCCTTGGTTACTTTTCTGGGTACTGGGACAAAACACTCAAAACCCAAAACTAAAGGTGGAAAGGATTATTTATGTCAAAACTTGTAGAGATTTCAGTTCATAATCAGCTGGACAGAGCCAGAGTGGCATAGCAGACAGGCATCACAGAGGAGAAACAATTCATGGTGGGCAGGTTTCAAGACAACCAAGCAAGAGACCTTAGTAGCTTTTTTCTGCCCTTTTTATAATGTAGGCTACTGGGACTAGTACAGTGCCAAAACAACCTATGCACTGTCTTAGTAATCACCCACCCTTACTCCCAGCACCCTTAATCCTAGCATTGCACCATGAATCACTCACACACTCTAGATTCAAACACCCCTAAAAATTCCCACCTATGACTACATGAGGCTTTTGGGGGACATCCAAACATAAGCCATAACATTCCACCCCAGCCCCACAATACTCATGTATATTCTTTTTCCAATAAGTAAATAGATTAAATTATGATGTGCTTTAAAAGAAGACCACCATTTTCAAATGATATGTACAAGCTATAATGAGAACCAAAAAACGATGCCCCGGAAGAGGTAGGAAAACCTCACAAAAGCAACACTGGTAGCATTCCAGGTCAAAACACAAATGGGGGGGGGGCGTGTCAGGAAAGGACTGGCTGGATGGGTCTGTACAGGTTAGGTTCTCCTGTCATGCTATATAAAGGACCTCATAGTCTATGTATTCTGTAGAAGACAGGAAGCCAACAAGCCTTTGACCCAGTGTTACTGAAAAATGAATAATTTGTTATACCCACAGCAGGTCTTTCTTTTGTCCTCTAGCCCATTCCTATAAATACCAACTGTAGGCTGATCACTGCTCCAGTCATAAAGAAACCTCAAAGTCATCCACATCCCCTGAGGCCACTGATCTGTGGCCACATCCCCAAGTAGCCTTTGGGTGTGAGTAGCCCTTTGGGTATCTGCTCCAGCTGCCCAATATTCCCTGAGCAAATAATTTTCTCCTGATTGTAGTTGGTTCCTGGTGTGAAGATTTTCCACAAAGAATCAGCAATGGAATTTTTTAACTGCAGAAATACATAATACAAGTAAGGAAAAGAGTTAAAAAGGAAGCTCTTGAAAACATTTAAAATAGCTGCACAGCACTGAAAATCAGCTTAAGGGATGGCAAATGCAAATGTGAGCTCAGACAGGCCCCGCTCAGTTTTGCAAATCCTTTGGTAATGAAAATAGATCCACACTTTAATTTTTCAAACCATAAACCTCCCTGAAGCAAGTAAGAAAAGAGAAGAAACAGAGGGAAATGTTCTACAAAGCAAGTGGATTTTGCATTTGATGTTTTGAAGGAACTCGGGACAGGGCTCCCAAAAACTGCAAAGTAGCTGGGTTGGGCTGGTGCCCTGGCTGCTGTTCTCTGTCCTCGGCTTGGGCTGGGAACAAGCAACCCTTTGTAGGGTCCTTCTCTGTCCTGGGTCCTCTCATCTCCCTCCCACTGTCAACAACCACATCAAACACTACTGTCTGGAAAGTAGACCGTACCTTCCCAACATTAAGGTATAAATGATTGATAACAACTTTAAAATGCCACTTCTTCTATGGGGTATTTGCATTTTAACAGAATATAAAACCTCAAGCCAAAGGAAGATCCTGCAGATGTGCATGTTTGGAAAGAGTTTGCAATGATTTTTGCCATTTCCCCACAGACTCAAGAGTTATCTGGCAAAAACTAGCTGCTTGCTTATGTAACAAGGAAGAAATTGAGATTTAGAAGCCACTGAGCTCCACCTGGAGTACTTTCAGGGCATAAATATAAACTAGAGTCAGCACACAGGGCACCTTCACTCCTGGGCTCCTGCAGATTCTCCTGGTGCCCCCTCAGGGGCCTCAGAGAAAGCTTAGAGGTGCTGAGCCTCCTTGCAGGGTAAGGCCTCTCTCTGCGTTCCCAAGTCTGGGTTTCCAGAAAGTTGCATGGCATCTTGGCAAGTCTCTGCTAGCCCTGGAGGCACAGCCATGGCCCTCTCAGAAGGTCTGGATCTCAGCTCTGGGCCTGGGAGAAGGGCTTTTCCTGGATGCTCTGTGTCCACTCTAGGGGAAGAACGATGCTCCTCCTTCTATTATTCCTGTCGCTCAAATTCTCTTCTCAGTTCATTAGCCAGTGTCCCATTATTCCAGTCTCCTATTAATGTTTATAATTCTTTGCTCTAATTTTTCACTGTTCAAGTAAAATTTTAACAGTAATAATAAGTTTTCTCATTTGCCTGAATCTTGGTAAGTTACAAGGTTCTGCTCCCTTCCTGTTTCACTGATGTTCACCTTTCCCCTCTGTCTATCCAGCAGATGGCATTGCTTTTACCAAACAATTCAAACAAAGCAAAAGCCGTACCTCTAAGGTGCACATATAACTTTTGGGCATATGAACTTGCCCACGGGCGCTGGCTCTGAGCAACATCCTGAGTGTGTTGCCTTCTTCAAGGCTTACATACTGAAACAGCTCCAAATCCTCTAACTCCCCAGAGCCAGGTAATCTTACTTATTCAACCAGTTCATGGCTTTCCTACAATTTTTCTGGAAAATCCAGAACAATAGGCTGTGGCAAAAAAAAAAAAAAAAAAAAAACTACTCTGCATTAAGATAAACTTGAGTCATTTATTAGAAAATGGATACATCTTGAGAACATAACATTACGTGAAATAATAGGGACACACAAACAAACATCACATGGTTTGTCTTATGAGAAATCCAAACTGTAGACAAAATGAATAAAAAAAGGTAGTAAGAAGTAGAGGGGTAGATTTTTCTCAGAAGGGAAAGGGATCAAGAGATGGAGAGAAAGAAAAGGGACTGGAAAAATACATTAAGATGTGCCAACTCCACAAAGGAATACAAACATTATGTTCTTAAAACATCCACTAATAAGAAATAAAACAAAAAGTCTACGTTCACTTGCCACGGAATATGCTGAAGAAATCAGGAAGTGAATGTCTTCGTGACTTTTCTCATTACTGAGATAAAATACCCACCATCCAAAGTCAAGGAGGAAAGGTTTATTGTCACTCAGGGTTTATAGAGGTTTCAGCTCGTAGCTGGCTGGCTCCAAGGTGGGGTGACAGCGGAGGGCATGGCAGATCAGGAACCGCTCACGGCAGGCAAAAGGCAGCCAAGCAGAGAAGTGGCAAAGCCACAGCACTGGCCCACTTTCTTTCTGTCCCTTTATTCAGATTACCCACCCTTGGGAGGTGTCATCCATGCTCAGGCTGGACCCTCCCACTATTCACACCTAGAACTGTCACACCAATCAGTGGACTGAATTAGTAATCCCACACCTTTAATCCCAGCATCAAACACCCGAAATCCAGCTTCCTTGGAAAAGCTCGCCTGTGATCCTACAAGGCTTTGGGGAGACTTCTAGACATCAGCTGCAACAATGGAGAAGACAGAAAACAAACTGCCTCAGGTGTTGGAGAAAACTGTGAAGAAGAAAGGCACTCTGAACACAGCAGCTTCTGGAAAGGAGAGGCTTTCTACCTCATAGGTAGTACTGCAAATTACAAACTAGATCTTTGTAGTACTTCATGGGATACAAGGAGAGCTTAAGGTTACTTTTTCATACGGCTTCTAGATTGTTTCTTTACATGCAAGGCAAGTCACACAGGTTCTTGGCTACAATCCATAGCCTACTAAAGTTGTTAATACTTGAATACACAGTCTTTAAAAAAAACCTACTAAAATGCCTACAATTTTAGCTGTGAATCTGGGAGATTCACTTCACCCATGGTGATCATACTTAACCCTCATAAACTAAGCTCCAATACTTGAAATCCCTCTGAAAGACACACTGCTGTCCAACAACGTTATCTGCCCATGCCAGTCATGGATGTCCCCAGATCTTGTGCATTAGCCTGCCAGCCTCTGCAGAGTTCTGGTGGGGTTCTTTCCATGCACCAAATGCTTTCTCAACTAATTGGTAAAGATTATCACTGTGTAACAGATCAGCCTCAATGCAAACATCGGTACCCACAACATATGTTGCATTTGCCAACTGACTTAGGTTTATTTAAGACTAATGCAATAAGCATATAGTAAAGGAGTATGAATTTCACTTTTCTAAGATGAATGATGGGATCTGTTCTGTTTACCTTGTTCCTAAAAGCAGATAAGAGAGGGCTGCACACACTCGAGAGGTTTTTTTGTTTGTTTGTTTGTTTGTTTTGGTATTTAGTGCAGGGTCTACAGGGTCTCACTACACAGATTGGACTCATAGTGATCCTTCTGTTTTCAGCCTCCCAAATGCTGAGATTACAGGCACACGCCATCATGCCCAGTCTCAGTCTCTGTCTCAATGCTCCCCAGGGGTGGGGCCTTCCCATACACTGGGGTTGAACCCACAGTCCCTGTGCCTGCCTAAGCAGGCGCTTTAGTTCTCTGAGCTATCCGGCCAGCCCAGCTTTTTGCTTTTTTCTTTCAGTATTTGCCTCCTGCCTTGTGCCCAAGACTGGTTATCCAACACCTCCAGTGAGGTGGCCCGCCCTGCTCCTCCACTGATTTCCTTCCACAGATCTCCAGTAAGTAAAATTTCTCCAATTTAACCCAACATTAGAATTCTTTCAACACACTGCTCCCATGACTGAGTCTTCTAATCCATATCAGATCATTCTGGATGATCACCACCCACCATTTTACCTTGCTCTTTTCTACTATGCCAGACCTGGATGCCTTAACAGCTTAATACCCTGGCTGTCAGTTGCCATCGTGATCCCTTCTGCCAAGGATTAGCAATTTGTCTTATTTCTTAGCATCCCATTCATCCATATTTTCCACCCCAGCATGCAACCAGGCCATTAGTATCAATTCCTTGCCTTTTCCCCCCATTCTAACCCAAAAGTTCTCATTTCATGCAATGGTTGCAATTTATTCATTTTCCCAAAGCCCCTTCATCAAAATAAATGTACAGTTTATGCAGAGTTTGTTGCAACCAAACTATTTCTGCCTTTGTCCAAAGCAGAGAAAACCACAGTAGCTGATAAATTCAAGGAGGGCTTTGGAAAAAATTAGTGCCTTTTATGTCCTCAATTCTAGGTCCCTGGGACCCCAGTAGCAGCCACTGCTAAGTGGTGGGCACAGCACCCGCTCCCAATTTCTGGCTCCCTGGACTCCTCTCACGATAAATCAGGAAACAGCTAAGTATGCCTCCTCCCCAGGATCCCTCGGAGCTAGGAAAGGCCGCACGCACAAATCTGAGCAATAGATGTGCCAGAAATCTGCTGAGGTGGGGATGGCCCTGGGAAAGCTTTTGTTTTCCTGAGAAAAGAAGCAGATATAACTGGCCTTGGTCCAATCCCCCATGTTTCTGCTTTGACAGGAAGACAGCACCTGAGTCACAAGCAGCCATTTTGGGACTCTGAGGCGCCAGCGCAAGAGAGGCCTGTCCTAACTTTTCCACATTCCTGAGTCACCTCAGGCAGCAGCCCTGACACTTTCTTGTACAAAGAAGAGTACCAGTGGTTTTCTATAGCGCCCCTTAGAAGTTTCTCCGCCTTTTCTCACTTTGAAAAAGACCCTGTCTCGTAGTGGTTACAGCACTTGGGAGGCTGTAAATAGGAGAATCACTGAGTTGGATCTAGTAGTGAGATCCTGATCACCCTGTAGACCCTTCCCTAAAAAAATACAGAAAAATAAATAAATAAATATAAAAGATACCCTGTCTTTAATAGTCTTTATTTTGTTTATTTATTTATTTATTTAATTTAGGCAAAACTGGGGATTGAACTTTTGCTTGCCAGGCAAGCGCTTATTCTACTGAGCCAATGATCTTTACTTTGCTGGAGAATCATCATCCCATTTGAGCATGAACTAAGATTTTTAGGAGTTTATTTTAGGAATAAATTCTTAGACTTTGTGAGCTTATGAGCTTTGTTCTGTCTATCACTAACCTGACATTATATCACTGCTGCAATTATGCTAATTATTCATAAATACATTAAATTTGTTATTAATATGATTAATTTTGCTGTATCTGTCATAAGTAGGTTTTAAGAAATAAAATTAATGTCATCTCATCTGTTCATTTATTGGTAATGTATCACTATATTCTCACATATTTACAATACAGTAATTGTCTATTGTTTTTCTTCCATGCTAGGATAAGTACTAATCACAGTGCCTACAACCAAATGGCTATGCAGAAAATATTTGATGAATAAACAAGTGAATCTTACCCCCAAAAAATGCTTATTTAAAATCAGTCTATTTCAAGCAAAAATATTCCAATGAGTATGTTACCAAGAGGTCAATTTAAATGAAGGGTTCATCTTGACCTCATACAGAAGGAGCCTTTTAAATCCTGGTAATTGGTTTTAAAAATAAATTACATTATTTTGTTATTTCAATTTCCCATAGGCAATTAGACTTTTGATTTTAAAATGGCAGTCTGGGAAAATAAGTCGCTTTAGCAGACTTCTGTCTTGGTCACGGCCTCTTGCAGAGACCACATCGAGAGCCTAGAGTCAGAGAAAGCCTGAGGGCCCTGGAGCGAGACACTGACCCATGATGTAGTTCTGCAATCCCATTCAGAACTCCTTTTATGATTACCATCATCTCAAAATATATGCCCTGTAATAAATATATGCCCTGTGCTACATTTTAAAAAAATTTTATAAATTTTTATTAATTCTTTCTTCTAAAAAATGAAGAGAGGAAGAATGGAAAGAAGGAAAGAAGGAGGGAAGGAGGAAAGAAGGAAGGAAGGAAGGAAGGAAGG
>NW_004524820.1:1385135-1415976 GCF_000260255.1 Octodon degus | reverse complement strand
GAAGGAAGGAAGGAAGGAAGGAAGGAAGGAAGGAAGGAAGGAGCATGTAGTCTTTTCATATCAAACAATCAATGGTTGAAATCCCACACAAAAGTCTTGTGAGCACTGATCACTTTATGGAAGCGAGCTTATCTTCAGGCATTGATTCTGGGTCACCTCAGAGATCACCTACAAGAGAAGGTCCAGAAGTGCTCAGAGAGGAATTCTTCATGGCTACACTGGACCGGTGATGGGAGCTGACTGCTGGGGCAGGACACACACCAACGGTTGCTGTCACCTGCATCTGCCCATCAGGACCCTGCTGATCACTTAGCGGCAGCCTAAAGTCTCATGCAGTGCATGCAGGAAAGCAGTATCAAGCAGAGGAGGCCTGAGCCACTCATCTGTCACCAGATGGATAGGACCCAGCCAGACTTTCTACCCCAGAGTTCTGCTTGGTGGATCTGACAGCCAGACTCCAGCCGACTCAATTCCAACACAGAAAGGCGTTCCCTACAGCTAACCACTGAAAACACTTGTTCTTGTCATATATTGCTTTTGAGAAAAAGTTGTGCAAACTTAATAGTTAAATCAACACATCTTTATCATCTCATGGTTTTGGAGAGTCAAAAATTTTGGCATAGCCTCTGTGGATCCTCTGCTGCAGGGCCCTCACAGGGCTGCAGGCAAGGCGCCAGCCAAAGTGGAATCTAATGCGAAGGCTCAGTTGAGACAGGATCTGAGCGAAGTGCACGTGGGCGCTGGCAGGCTGCAGGACCTAGCAGGCTGCTGGGTAAGAGCCTCAACTCTTAGCTGGCTTTCAGCCAGAAGTCACCTTCAGTTCCCCTGTGGGTCTTTCCACAGAGCAGTTCATAAAATAACAGTTTGTTTCACCAAAGGCATCCAGGGAGAGGAGCTGAAGCCAGATATCTTCTTTCCAGGCTCCAACCTCATTTTCTTTCTCCCGCCTTCAGCCACTATGTCCTTCTGACCCGAACACTAATGTGTCTCGCTTCTGCCCCCTCCATTCCACTCAAAGTGCTTAGATGCAATGCTCTTTGCTCGAGAGATCTCTTTCTGCAGCCAGAGGTGCAGGCATAGAGACAACCACCAACCTCCCAGGAGGTGGGGCCAGCACTGATGTGCAGAATCTGCTTTTTTTTTAATGTATTTCCTCTCACCACATAGATCAGACTCAAGATCATCCTGTTTTCAGCCTCCCAAGTACAGGGATTACAGAAGCAACACCACATCCAGTTGCGGTCTGGCGGTGGGGCTAGTACGGCACACTAGGGATCGAACTGTGGTCCCTGTGTCTGCCTGAACAGGCTCTTTTGTCCACTGAGCTATCTGGCCAGCCATAGAATCTGATTATTTCTAGGCTGCAGAAATCCTCTCCTGGCCTCATTTCAAACTACCGGTGACGCCACTGATCCCAGTGATGGGAAGAGAGGTTCAGTAGTGTTTCTACAACAGAGTTTTAAAAAATTTTCAGAAACATGTTTAAAAACTAGGAAGTGGTAACTTTATCTTACTAATTATATTCAATTTTAATAGAATTTAATATATCATAATGGTTACACTTTGCAACCCCCTTGGAAAACTCCTAAAAACCTGGCCTCTGACTCTCACAGTTGAAGCATGCCCACTGCTGCGCACCACTGCCCCAGACCTCATCTCTACATCAAGATGTGCTCCAAACCAAAGCAGTCATTTCAATACAAAGCTGATCCAACCACTCTCGCTGCCCTCTCTGTGGTTTCTCACAGTCCAAATCTATCACCTATGCGCATAAGATCCCTAATCCCAGGGCCAAACTTAGACTTCAAACTGTATTTTGGCTCAAAATTAAACATGACTGATAACAACCCTTCACATAACTGAAGACAGTGCTAGTGACTTGGCGTATATGTGTTACATCATCTAATCCTTGCAATAATCGTACGAGCTAGTCTTTGTTATGTCTCCATTTTACAGGCGAAGCAAATGAAAAGTGTATAAGTCACATGAAAAAGTTCACATGCAGAGTCCGTAATGAAGCTGGTTCAACAATTAAGGCAGGATTCTCAGGACTAAAATGGTCTCATCAACAGCCGAGCACTTCCCACATGCATGTGTTCTTCCTGCCCTCTTGCTGTTTCTTCTTCCCCTCGAATGACACATCCCCAGCCAACCCAGGAACACAGTCGTTCTGCCCCTGCCTCCCCAAGGAGCTGCTACTCTGGTGCGTGGTTCCATGGTGCTCTAAACTGGGAATAAGATGAAGCTCAGACTCTCCAGAGTATACAGCCAACCCTGAGAGCCAAGCGACCCCAGAAGCAATGCTGATGTGGGGCCATAACCCTTTATAAGCAAAATAGCGAACCCCATATTTGCAAGTAACAAGGCATAAGGGGGGAGCAAGTTGTCTTAGCATTGAAAATAATCAAAATACACCCTAGGAAAATGTGAAGAGGATCTAGCTAACTCTGTGTGTGTGTGTGTGTGTGTGTGTGTGTGCGTGCGCGCGCGCACACACACACACACACACACACACACACTCCAGTATACTTTTGGAAGATCTAACCCTGGGTTTTGTTCATGTCAGATACATGTGATACAAGTCAGCTACAGATTCACCCCCATAACTATCTTTTATTGATCTACCATTAAATTAGCTAGGAGGAAAAAGACAGGGAAAGAGGAGAAAAGAGAAAGAGAAGAAAAAATAGATGAAGAAATAAAGAAGAGAGACAAAGAGAGCTCCTAATTCCATCCAAAGCTACGAACTTAACTTACAGATAGTTCATTGCCAGGATCAGTGTACTGTGTCAAAACCTAGATAAGTCGAGCAGCCAGATAGCTTAGTGGATTAAAGCGTGCCTGCTTAGGCAGACGCAGAGACCAGGGTTCTATCCCCAGTGTGCCGTGCCAGATCCACCCCTAGGGTACACTGAGACAGCAATTGAGACTGGGTGTGGTGGCCCTCGCCTGTAATCCTAGTGCCTGGGAGGCTAAAAACAGGAGAATCACTCCAAGTGCAATCTATTCAGGGAGACCCTGTAGCCCCTGTACTAAATATATATATATATATATATATATATATATATATATATATATATATATATATCCTAGTTAAGTCTAGAGTACTACACCCCAACCTCACTTCTTCTAAATATTTCTTTACCCATTTCAAGATAGTAATTTCCAGTGATAAGGCAAAAAAATGGACAGAAACAGAGGTGGAAATTCTGCTTGTGCTGCGAAGCATTCCAAGAAGGTTATTCCATATATGTAAATGAGGTGAGTTGGGCTAGAAATAGAAAAACTCTTGAGAGGCGTCATGTGGTGGTCTAGGCCTATAATCTTGTAACTCCAATAGACTGAAGCAGGAGGAACACCAAGTGGTAGCCCAGTCTGGGGAACATGATGTCGCAGTGAGAACCTGTCCTAAAATAAAAAATAAAAAAGGATAGGATATAACTCAGTATAAAGGCCCTTGAATCAATTCCCAATACTGAAGACAAAGAAAAAAAAGGAAAAGAAAAAAGAAGTACCACTGGAATAAGCTGACCTTGAAGATTTTAGACTTTTGTTGTTCCTAAATCTATCTTTATTGAATCAAGGAATGTGGATTTTGAGGGTAAATATGGACACTAGAGCTGTCCAAGACAAAAACTCAAAGAAACTGGAAGTTAGGCTAGAACTCAAATATATCAAGCTTTCCTATTTCTATGCACCAAAAAGGATATTAACAATGAGCACTTAAAGAACATAAATCCACATATCCATCCTTTAAGAAATGCTGAGTCTGAGTTAATCTCTTCATCAAAATATGAGTAAGAAGAAAAATCAAATGGTCACAAATCATAGGCATTCCTAAGGAGACCCTAGAACAATTTGATCAGAAGCAATAAGCAAAAACAAAATTTAAAAACTTCCAGAACAATCATAACAAATTCCTGAATGACAAATTTAAAAAGATCAAAATATCCTACTAACATGAATAAAAACAACACATCACAAAACACTAGAGCAATTTTTTGTAAGTACAGGAATTAAAGAAAATAAATTCTTTAAACAGGTGTATTGTGACTGGTAATTGTGATTGACAACTTAACTGGATGAAGAAAGGCCTAGCAGATCAGTAACACATACTTTGGGGCATGTCCAGGAGGAGTGCTGGAACTTGGGGGCCGTGTCTTATTCCTGGCCCTGTCCTCTGTGGAGCTCTACCTTGGGCGCCGCTTCCTGGGGTGGGGAGGTCCTCCCCGGGTGCTGCTTCCTGTCCCCATGGTTTCCCCTGGGTGCAGCTTCTTGTCCAGGATGCTCTTCCCCAGGATGCTGCTTCCTAACTCCGGGGGCTCTGCCCTGGGTGCTGCTTCCTGTCCTGGGGGCTCATCTCTGGATGCTGCTTCCTCTCCGCAATGAAGTGAGCAGCTTTTCTCTGCCAGGCTTCTCCCCCATGTTTCTGCCTTGGAGTCCACCAGCCCTGGACTGCGCCCTCTGACACTGTGAGCCTCGTAAGCCCTTTCCTCCTCCTTTAAGGAAGGCTGTGTGCCATGTCCCAGTGGTGGGAAACCCGGCTCATACACAGGTGATACCACTTATGCAAATAAAGAATACATGCAAATACATTCAAGCATACAGATCAAAACAACATGCCATGTTATTCATGAATGCATAAATCTAAATGTAAAATTAGGAAGAAATAGCCTGAAAATTAAATTTGAACTATTCTTAATAATGGTTCTTCTTGAAGAGACTGATGGATGAAATGGGAAGAGGGTTCTGGTTAAAGAGCGCTGTAACTGCATTTGTGATTTCACTCAGGAATGAAAGAAGGATAAGAGACAGGGAGGGAAAGAGGAAAGGAATGAAGGAAGGAAAGAGGAAGGGAGGAAGGAAGGAAAAGCAAAAAGGAAGAGGAATGAAGGAAGAAAAATGAAAGGAAACACTTAAAAAAAACTTGAAGTAGGTGTGGTAGAATATACATTCATTTTAAGTACTGAAGCTTTTTATATATTTTTAATTTCTTTGTATTTTTCAGCACCTTTTAAACATGCCTAAACAGAAGAAGGAGAAAAAAGAAGAGTCTTACAGACAACCTGAGCTGGGGAGGGGAAATTCCTGTAAAGAGAAAATAAAATGAATCCAAGCTCAAATGTCTCTTCCACACACTAAATCCAAGATGACACTTTAAACAAAAACAAAAACAAAAGTCCTAAAATTATGAACCCAGCCAAGTTGTCATGCACTTGTTAAGGAAATAGAAAAACATCCTCAGGCACCCTGGGGCCACTCAGAGAACATAACAAATGCTTCCCCTTGTTGGAAAAAAATACCTAATATAGTTAAATGAGTGATACATCAGAACAAAGAGCTAGGAGTTGTGTCTGAAAAAGACACAGTCAAAGATTAAAATAATAGTAAATATGGGTACAAAATCAAATGTACGTACCTAGAAGGTTTCTTCAAGGGAAATACAAAAAAAGAAAGAATAATGACTTGGCAACAACAATCTGAATCCTAAACTCAATAGAAAGAATCAAGGACAGAAGAGAGGGTGGGCAAAAAGTAGCACAGAATAAAATACGATCATGCTAAAAAAAAAAAAACTTGTTTCATATAGAAAAGGAGCAGGGCAAAGATAACTGTAGATTCTTTGACCTCAGTGAAATATAGACTAGGGAAGGGGCCAGCAAGATAGCTCAGCAGACTAAAGCACCTGCTTAGGCAAAGCACGGGGACCACAGTTCCAACCCTGGCACCACATGCTGTGCCAGCCATGCCCCTGGGGTGGGCTGAGCCAGCCAGAGTCCAGGCCTGGTGGCGCACACCTGTAATACCAGCACTGAGGGGGCTGAAAGCAGGAGGATCGCCATGAGTCCAAGTTGCATGATGAAACTCTGCTACAACCAAATACATAAAAAAAAAAAGAAAGAAATATAAACTAGGGAAATTTTTGAAAAACAGAGGCAAGTGATATGACATTTGAAGCACAATGCGAGCCTTACAAAGTCACTGAAAAAGAAAACAAACAAAATTGCCCTATATGGCAAAATACCAAAAGCAAAGTATTAGACGTAACTTACAGCTGTAACTGTTACAGGTCATCAGCAAGTGCAGAGAGATGAGGAAAATAAAACTTCTAATAGTGAGGGAGCATATTTAATGATCAAATTGGCCCAATTTTCATGGACGATTAGCATCCAATATAAGCAAGAATGTACAAAATAGTGGCACTGATCATGGGAAGGGAAGTGGGATCAGGCTCAAGGGGTCCAGCATGATCGATTTTGGTGACAGCAGACAGATGTACCACAGAAACAACACAGAGTGGCCACGGTATGCCCACAGACCCACGGAGATGCCATGTGGACCAAAATTTCATGTCGCTATTGTTCATAACTTTTCATTTTTTAAACTCATTATTAACTTGATTGAAAATCAATAATTATATAGAATATTAAAAATTGTAAACAAATATTGAAATGTGAACGATATAAGATGTAGACAGTGAATTTTAGAAAAATACTTCTGAAATGAATACATAGCATGAGAATAATAATAGATTGAACGTTGTAAAAAACTATTTGCAAATTTAAATGAATATAACAATTAAAATTGTCTAAAATAAACATGAAGAAAGTGTCTACAGACCAGGCAAGTAATAGTTCACTCTGTGCCAAAATCAAGAAACTTATATTCATATAACTAGAATTCTCAAAGTAGAATGGGGTAGGCAATAGATATTTAAAGATTTAAAATTTCTGAATTTAGTTAAAATTTTAGCACCACATTTCCCAAAACAAATGAACCTTTTGCACAAGAAATATGAATAAAATCCTACTAACATACACAAAACTGAGCTTGTCCGAAACTAATTATAAAAAAAATCATTAAATCGTATACATAGGAAAAACATTAGCTACGGAAGAACAAAACTAAGTAGCATCTTATTCCACATTAGAAAAAAAAAAAAAAAAGGAGCAAGTGGGTAAGAAACTAGACTTATTTATTCAAAGGACTGAAAAAAATCTTTCCTCACTGAATTTCATGCTTAGCAAACATACTTTTGAAAACTAAAATATTTTTCTGTTATACAAACTCAAAATATTCTAATACCTCCAGACATAGCATATAGGAAATAACAAAGATCATAATCCAGAAGGCAGGAGAAGTTGCTGTATGGTTCTGGATAAAAAATAAAGAGCTCTCAAAATGATACTTACGCAGGACTATGTAAAATATAATTATATTAGACAAACCTATTTAAAATGTCATTGAAGATTTCCACAAAACAATATCCATCTTATGTCAGGTTAAATACATATTGTTTCGTGTGTGTGTGTGTGTGTGTGTGTGTGTGTGTGTGTGTAAAAGACAAGGAAGAACTAATTTAAAGTTAATGGAAAATGGAAATACACTTTTTTTTGGCATTTAACTTCTTATTTTATTGATAAACAGATAGCAATGAGACAGTTTCAAATCAAATCGGAAGTACAGTTTCAACAAATAATACACTGCATATATTCTTCTTAGTGGTTAATTGCTGTACAAGATGCGGACTTGAGATCCTATTTACAAACACCGTTAGAACAAATCATTCTATTCATTAAGAGAATGCAACTATATAGGAAATACACTTTTTATAGTTAGAAAATATCATGTTATGTCTTATAAGTAGATTGTAAGTCAAATAAAACAAAAATTAAAGCTAAACAATATTCAGAAAATTAATTAAATATTAATTAATTCAAATTAAATTAAATATTAAATATTTTGATCCCTCTTTCGAATTCAAGTATCTTTTAGTAGTCTGTAGGGTTGGCTTTGTCATCAAGGAATTCTTTAGTTGTTCTTTGTCATGGAAGTATTCCACTTCTCCATTAAACTTGAAAGAGAGTTTTGCACAGTATATCAGTCTGGGTTGGAATTTGTTTTCTTGCAAGACTTGTAGTACTTTGCTCCATGCTCTTCTTGACTTGATGGTTTGTGAAGAGAAATCTGCTGTTATTCTGATGGGTTTTCCTTTAAATGTGATCTGTTTCTTTTCTCTAGCAGCTCTTAGCATACTGTTCCTGTGCTGAATTTCTAGGATCTTGATTATTATATGTCTGGGTGTGTTTTTAATTGGGTTGATGTTATTCGGAGCTCTATATGTTACCTGAATGCCACATTGTTTCCCCATATTTGGGAAGTTTTCTGTTATTACTTCTGCCCATATTCTTTTTATATCATTTATATTGACTCCTTCTTTCTCATTGATGTCTATTAGTCTCATATTGTTCATCTTTGCATCGTCTTGCAGATGTTGGATTATTTTTTCCTGCATCCTAGTTGTTTTTAAGAGATCTTTTCTTACCTTTTCACTAGCTGCAATGGTGTCTTCTAGGTCTGAAAGTCTGTTTTCACTTTCATTCAGTTTTGCCATCTTGTGATTGAGATTTTAATTTCCTGTTTAGCATTTTGAATTCACTTCACACATTTTAATGCTTTCCTATATTGCTCATTAAAGGATTGCATCATTTTTCTATTCTCCTCTATTTTTATCAGTGTCTTCTTTAGAAGAACTTAGTACTTCTTTCATTATAGCTATTTGTTTTTTTACTTCAGAAATTATTTCTGATCTGATTTCCTCTATACTTTTCTGCAGTTGTTTCTTTACTTCAGATGCTATTATTTCAGAGATTTCAGCTGTGTGATTTCCAATTTCTTCTATGCTATTGTTTCCTGCATTTGTTCTGGGTGGGCTTAGGACCTGAGAATGCATTTTGCTCCTTCTCTTTGTCATTATGTACAGCACTGTCTTCTGACCTTTGGTGTAGAGCGTTGGTGCAGTTATTACCTTAGCACCAGGTCCGGATCGACCAAGATTAAACTTGTGTGGGTGGGTGTGGCTTGGGTCTGGCTACTGTGCTCAGCTCCTTCCTGCTGCAGCCCTTGGAGGTGAACCCACTGTGCCACTCTGGCAAGATGTTCTGCTCCTAGATCAGCTGAGTGGGTCTTGCCTCTAGCCTGTCTGCAGGGAGTTCTGCCACAGGGTTCCACGCTAGGCCTGTCTGATGGAAGAAGTTCCACACGCATTCCTGTCCTGTGTGCTGGGTAGAATGAGGATCTAGTGGACTGAGAGGTAGTCCCACTCACACACCGAGCCTGCACACTGGCTGGAGTGAGGATCCAGAGGGCTCTGGTTAGTAACTTTTTAAGTGGAAATTACTTAAATTCCCATCAGGTGTATGATGGGAAATAAATTGTGTTTTTCCCATTTAATTGATCATTTCTCAACAATTAAAATATTAAGAAGGATCTATATGATATGACTGGGAAAAAATCCCTAGTCATTATTATACCTAGCAGTATGTATAATACACAACCATTTTTGCTTCAGCACAAAGTTTTATTTTAATATGTGTGAGTGTGAATATATGAAAAAATGTCTAGGAGATATACAGTGAATTTGTAATAAATACCCCTGGGAAGGTAGTGGCTTTTCTTTCTTCATTTTGTATCCTCTATACAGTTTGCCTTTTTACATGTCATACATATCACTAAAGTAACTGTATTTATGTTTTGCTTTCTTCCCTGGCCTCACTCAAACGTTCCTCTGAGCACTGTTTGAAATCTGCCTGCAAGTCGATCTTTATAGGATGGCAGGGATTCATAAAAATGAAGGATGTGGCCACATTTTTCCTAGGAGGCCACACAGAGGCAGAGAGTCATGGTCTGTGACAGCACGGGCACATCTGCCTGACCCATGCCCACCTCCTCCTTGCAGCCAAAAACTATGGGCCTCAGATCCTCTTGCCCTCTGCAACCCAAAATGAACAAAATCTGCCTGCTGTGAAAACCAACATGGTAGGTGAAAGCCTATTTCACAGCTTGGAATTTTACACAGGTTCAAAGCTAAATAACAATTCCTTGGATTTCTTTCCTTTTTAGTGTGATTACTGTCCATTTGTCTTAGTTTTTATTTATTTGATTGTAAGTGATTTTTCTATTTTGCTTATTTCCTGTTTGTTTATTCTTTTATGAATTGTTCATGCAGATTTCTTCTTCTATCTTAACTTTGTGGGGTAGCATTTATTGTCAACCTAAAATTTTCAGATACCTGAAACTAAAAGCCCTGTAGCTGATGGGCTATTACTTCTGTTGGAGCAGAAGGCCTCGATTTAGCATGGAGGACCAAGGAGAAGCAAACAGTTTCCTGCAGACGTGAGGCACAAAATTACCTCTGTACCGTTTCCTGTCTTCTCAGACTGCCCTGGTAGATGAGTATTCACGGTCGAGATCTCTGTTGGACAATTCCTGGGATCTTGGATTTCTCCAGACGGTACAGCAGTGGGCCCCTGTGATGGGCAGGGGACAAAGAGAAAGTGGGGCAGTCTTGTGAAGTTCCTGAAGAGGGAAAAGACCGCATTGGTCCTGGACAGGGCTCCTACGCCAGAGTGACCCACATCTGTCTCCAACAGTGGTCCCCTTGAGGAAAGCGTCACTGATCACTCAGAAGGGCAGCACTTTTTAAGCTGTGGACGCCTCCCTTCTGCTCTCACGCAGAGACCCGGGAGCCAGCCCGCCTGGAGTCCCATTTCTGGGGTCCCCGCACACCAGTTCCAGAGGCCTGCTTCCCTGTGTCTACCACATTCCCCACAGGTCTGAACTGTGGAGGCCTCTGCTGAACGTAAGGAGAAACCCAGTAATATCCTGCATGAGTTTCTGATGCAAACGTGATCCCCAGATGCGGCAAAATCTGAAACGCCAGGGCGGACGCACCTGGGATCACAGTCCGGCCTTCGGTTCCGAGCGCAGGAGCGCGCACAGCAAGGAAAGCCGCGCTGGGTAACTCAGGCAGGCTTGGTTCCTAGGAGAAAGGAGGCTGCGCCCGAGCGGGCGGAGGCACGGCCAGCCCGAGGTCCTCCGCGGCCCCAGGCTGCTCGAGGCAGACAAGCCCTGCGCGTGTGTGCGGCCATGAAAACCCGGAATTAGCTGCCAGACAGAGTAAGTGCCCGAAAACCAAGATGCATTTTAAAGCGCCTGTGTTCCGAATAGTTATTCATCGGTCAAGCCTCATCTTTCATTCCATTAATGCATTCAGATTGCACCTGTTTTCCTCTCCCGGAGGTGCTTTACATATCCAAATGAACAAATCCCGATTCACTCCAGGTTCGAGGGCTGCCTCTTCCCTCCTGGCCTCTGACACTCTTCCTCAGCTAGGGCTGGGAGGCCTGCTCTCTTCGCCCTTCTCAGTCCCCACCCGTAGTCCCAGGTTCCCACCCTCACAATTGCCCTCACGTCTCTTTTTGTTTTGCCCCAAAAGATGTTACGCTGGAAGTGATGTTGCTTTGATTTCAAATCTATGCATTAAAAAAAAAAATCTTTACCAAGTTATTCTGGCCCCTTTGCTCTAAAGAGAAGGTAATAAAGGAAAATTTGGGGACTGGGAAGGTAGCTTGGAGATCTAAACACCTGCCTGGTAGGCACAAGGTCCCCAGTTTGATCCCCAGTACAGCATGCGGTGCCTGGTGCCATGGTGTGGCGGCGCATGCCTATAACCCCAGCTCTGGGGAAGCTGAGACAGGAGGATCACTACGAATGTGAGCTGCATAGCGAAACCTTGTATCAAATAAATAAATTTAAAAATTTTTTGTTAAGCCAAAGACAAAATTTTGAAATTTTGTCCAAATTCTTTAAACAGCCCTTTTTCAATGAATGAACTCAATTGAGCAACCTGACTGGTCTTTTTTTAAATCATCCCCTCTAGGGCTGGGAAGATAGTTCAGGTCTGAGCTCAATCCCCAGTACCGCAAAAAAATAAAAAGTCACCCCTCATCTGTAGCATAACAATCTTAGCCCCAAATAAATTCCACCAACTGAGAATCAGGAATCCATCAACCTTGCTCCTTGGCAGAAGGCTGCACTTAGAAACCCGACACAGTGCAGCTCCACTCCGAGTATTTTTCACTACCCTGGAAAAGGAACCTCGTGGATTATCTCCAAACCACTGGACAGTAATTATTTTTGTAAGCTTTTTATTAATGTGCACAAATTTCAAGTCCACAGCTCAAATTTTTAAAAAAGCTGAACACGCTTGCGTATCTAACGCCAGACTGAAATTTAGGATGGCACCCACACTTCAGATGCCTCCTTCTTGTCTCCGTGCAGTCATGAATTCAGACAAGTGTCACTGTAACTATGACTTCTATCACCAGAGGTGAGCTTTATCTGGTGATGAGCTTTATAGAAATATAATTATACCATATGTGTTCTTTCACACCTGACTTCAGACTTTATGCCCATGGGATTAATTATGTAATGGTGGACATCATTAATTCATTCTTTTTCATTGCTGAATAGTATTCTATGGTAGGAACCTACCAAAATATACTAATCCATTCTATAGTTGATGGATATTTGGGTTATTTCCATTTTAACAAAAATGAGTAATGCTGCTAAAAATATCCGAGTACGTGTCTTATGGTGTACATGTTTATGAAAGACTATCCACTTTACACTTTAAGAAGAGAATGGCTGCAGCATAGAGTATGCATATATTCAGCTTTATAAAGTACTGCCAGTGTTTTCCAAAGTGATTTTCAAAAATACATGAGAATTCCTGCCGTCCACATCTTCTGTAACACTTAGTAATATCCAGCTTTAAAATTATAAGCGTTCTCATGGGTAGTCAGCGACATCTCGCTGTGGCATTTTCTTCTGCATCTCCCTAATAAAAATTGACCTAGATCATCCTCTTCGTCTCTTTTTTGGGGGTGATGGTCCCTTTTTTAAACTGCCATTTACTCTCTAGTCTATTTTTGGATTGCATTTCCTTCTTTTTTATTGATTTGTAAGGACTGTTTATTATAAATTTTGGATGCTGGTCTTTTGTCTGATATTTGCAATGTAAATATTTCCTTCCACCTCATGCAAATATCTTCTCCTGTGGCTCTGCACTTCACACCTCCTTGATGAGAAAAGAAATTTCTTAATTTTAGAGAAGTCAGTTTATCACTCTGAGTTTCGGTGTTTTGTTTTGTTTTTATATCCTATTTAAGGAGCCTTTAGCAGCAGCACAGCTCCTGCCTGCCAAGTACAAGGTCCTGAGTTTGATTCCCAGCACCAAAAAAAAAAAAAAAAAAAAAAAAAGATACCTTTACATATGCCAAGGTCTTAAATCCATTCTCTAGTACTTTAAATACACTGTTATCTTCTAGCAAATGTATTTCACATTAAGATCTATGATCCTCTGATGACTGGCCTTTATGTATGGTCTGAGATAAGAGGACAAAGTGGGTTTTTTTTCATATTCTTATCTAATTGATCTATTTATTAGAGGAAAAAGAAAGTAGTCTTTGGCAGTGTACTGGTGTAGCATCTTTGTCATAAATAAACTACCCTGGGATACTCACAGGACTTCCTATTCAGTTCCTTCAGTCAATTGGAAACTACCTCAGGGTCCCAGTCACTGTGGCTTTATAAGAAGTTTTGCAATCCAGAATTCAATAACCACCAATATTGGTCTTGTTCAGGATCTCTTCATTGTTCTTTTTTTTTCCATAATTTTATTGAGAAACAAATGGCAATGAAACAGTTTCAAACCAAATTGGTAGGACAGTTTCAATAATTAACACATTGCATACATTCTTCCTAGTGGTTAATTGCTGTACAAGATGCAGACTTGATATCCTATTTACAAACCCCATTAGAACAAATCCCTCTATTCATTAAGAGAATGTAACTATCTATCTATCCTAACCACTTTGAATACACAGATACAAAATGGGCATTCATCTGTATCCCCTTTTTTTGTTAAGTTCTGTTATTTAACTATTATAGGTGTGTAAACTCAGCAAAATATTCTAAAAGAGTCCAGTAGCCCATAATAGCATTGGGTCTTCTGTTTAACTGGCAATGTCAGAAATTATTGACCTGAGTCCCCCACAGCTCAACATAACAGCATGGCTTTACTTCTTATATTTTGTTTTTATATTTTTCTGCTGGATGGTTAAGACCAAGGTAAAGCAGGACCTATGCAACAAGAGTTGTAGCTTTTTGGTCTGAGAAGGTCAGTGAAATGCCCTCAGGTTTTATCCTGAGATCCTGTACCTCAGATTGTAGAACCTTTGTCAGTGTCAGCCATGTGGATGAGTCACGGCCATTGCTTGGTCAATGTGCTCTCTGTGAAAGCCTGAGAAAGTGTTTTCTCTCCATGTGACTCTCCTTAGGCACACTCTACATCATCGATCACTTTCCTCTTTGGCCCCATAATCTCCTATATCAGAAAATTTGGGACACTACTGAGTTACGTGATGTTACAGTGCAAGTTCTCATATGTCCTGAGTCTTAATTGACCTCGGAAGGCTAGGGCCAAGATGTTGGCTTTCCTTGTAGCCCTCCTTTTTCTCTAATTGTGGTCTGCAAACTTAGATGGTTAACCATCCAGAAGACAAGCTTATTGTTATTACCATACAACCCAACCTAGGCTGTTAAGCTTAACCTCACTATCTGTCTGAATATCAAACATCTTAGGCATAACATGGAACAGGTATATTTCATCAAGTATTGATATATTGAACTTTAAGCCCCTACAGAATATGATGAAAAAACATTTAAAAATTAGAATATATTTTTTCAAATAGGCATAAAGAATTATATTTCTTCATTATTCTTGACCCTTTGCATTTATGCATAGATTTTAGAATCAATTTATAAATCTCCTACAATTGTTTCAAAACTTTGCACAGCTCTGATGGTTCGGGAAGGCCTGGCGCCTGTGAGGCAAGCTCGCTTCCACTGAGTGCCATCCTACAGCCTTAGCTGTGAGGATTCTGAAGATACCTTCAGGATCTGCAGCTCCTCTACAGGTCAACTTTTTCCATACTGGACCTTCTGACTTGCAAATATGTTATAGTCTTCTCTTTAGAAGATTTTATAGTTTTAAGTACAAGCTTTAGATATCTTTTGCTACATTTTTCTACTAAGTATTTCTTTTCTAGCACACACTGCTTCTTTTAAAATGTTTTAGTTTATTGTTTCTAAGTTTTATGCATCAATTTTGTTGTATATAGTGGCCTTACTAAACTAGTTCATTCTTTTCTTCTTCTTCCAAATGTACAAATCCTGCCAATCACAAACAAAATATTTTATTTCTTCCTACATGACACTTGTGTCTTTTCCTTCTTCTTTTTGTCCCTTGCACTGGCTAAGAACTCATACACAACAAAGCCTGGAAGAAGCAGTAGAAAGCGTCCTCACCCATTTCTAATATCAAGAGCAAGATTCTAACTGTTTAATTATCAATATTTGTTATTACTTGGTTTTTAATATCCTTTTTCATCATGATAATCTATTCCTAGTTTGCTAAGGAACTTTTCATGAGTTGGAGTTAAATTTTATCAAATGCTCTTTTATAATTGATTACAGTCATCACATTTGTCTCCTAAACTTTCCTTGTGGGCATCTCCCTCAGCACAGGGGCCAGTTCTTACAGGTGAAAGAGTGCAGGTTGGAAACTAGAATGCCAGGCTGGAAGGCCAAACCCTCACCTTACAGATGCGCTCCAGCTGGCAGAGCCATGCCTCGCTGAGCGATCACAATGCTGAGAGTTACCTCTGCCTTCCGTCACAGTACCCCTGCTGACAAGGGATAGTGCTTGTCCTTTCTGGCCAAGGTCTCCTGGAACAAAGCACAGCCTTAGATGAGTGTGGTCATCTAGCTTTTTGTACCCAAACCTGATTTTGCATTTATTATTCAGAAACATCTACGTTAAAACAAAAGAGAGGGCCAGCCAAATAGCTCAGTAGATTAAAGCACCTGCAAACAGGCCCAGGGGTCAGGGGTTTGATCCCCAGGCCTGCTGTGCTGGTCCAGCCCCTGGGGCACACAGAGATGGCAATTGAGACTGGGTGTGGTGGCGCATGCCTATAATCCCAGATCTTGGGAGGCTGTAAAGAGGAGAATCACTACGAGTCCGATCTAGTAGTGAGACCCTGAACACCCTGTAGACCCTTCCCTAAAATATAAATAAATAAATAAATAAAATAAATAAATAAATAAATAAATTTAATTAAAACAAAACAAAAGGGGGTGAACATGCAGGGTGGAGAAGGGGCAGTTGCCTCTGCACATCTATTCTTTGCTCTGCTGGGGGCGGAGGTGGCCTGAGCAGGCAGTGTAAGCCCCAGAGACTATGGGACATTTTGCCTTTTCTAACTCTTGGGAGAACTGCACTTGGAAAGGCAAAAATCAAAGTCATTATGTAAATACAATGTATAGAAAAGCTTAGTCAATATATTCCAAATTTCAGCTTAATATTTAAATATTCTTAAAAGGCCATCAAATTGTTATTCATCCTTGAAAAAAAATTGTTAAAATTGGTGCAAAATTCTACCATGGTCAGAAAACATGCTGTACATAGTTTTAAATTTTGACATTTGCTAATAGATGCCTGATGGCCTGGCACGTGGTTCATTTACACGCACTTGGAAAGAAAAATGTTTGTCTGTACCTTCCCACATATATAGGGAGTCAGGTAGGCTTTGGACATCACGTCATTCACATCATCACATGCAAATCTCTGTTCTTTGTAAATCAGTAGCAGAAAAACTATTTGAAAATCACAAAACAATAAAGGCAATTAGAAAAGTAAGCATTCCAGTACCATTCAACGTGTGCATCAAAGACATACAATGAGATCTTGGTGAGGCCACGATTGGAGCAAAGCTACAACCTTAATGTTTATGCTAGAAGAGATGAAGCTTAAGTGTAGCACGATTTTATGTTCCCCTGGAAGTGCTCCTTTTAATACTATGAACTGTCCCTTCTTCTCCATAAGTAGCCCTTCTCACCTGAGGGTATGTGGCCGTGTCTGGAGGCGTCTAGGGTCGTCCCTACCTGAGGCAGAGAATGCCGCTGGCATCCGGCGAGTGGTAAGTATGGGCCGGGCGGGGGCCGAGGATGCCAGTACCCATTGCAACACACAGGGCTGTGCCTCCCCCACGTAGAAGCCTCCACCCCAAAGTCCCAGTAGTGCTACGGCAAAGTAACCATGCTCTGTAATCGTATTTCTTGCTCTCAAATTTATTTCATCTGTTACTAATATCTGATTGCCTTTACTTGGTAGTACATGGTGTATCGTTTTCTCCCTCAATTTTCAAAAAGTTGTGCATCCCTACACTTTATGGGCCTGGAATATAGCTCCGTGGATGAACACCTGCCTGGCAAGTGCAAGGTCCTGAGTTCGATCCTGAGTACTGCAAAAACAAATAAATAAACAAATACAATATATATAAAGATATATATATATAAAATATTATATATAATCACTTCTAAACAGAATGTATCTGCATTTTATCTTTCATCTGTTCTATCATCTTTTATTTAATTTGGATGATTTAGTTCATTTATATTTCAATGTAAAGACTAATATGTTTGGGTTTAAATCTACCACACTGCTATTTATTTTTTGTATCATTTGTTCCTTATTCCTCTTCTCTTCTTGTCTTCTGTGTGATAATTCTTTTTTTAATTGTGTTCATTCTCTCTGCTAGCTTGTGCTACATGTGCATTATTACATTTTAGTGGTTTTTTAGAGATTACAACAAATGTTCCCAACTTATTATAGTTTACCACATATGAATACTTTTACCACTTCTTAGAAAATATGGGAGCCTTTGAAACCTTAATTTAAACAGTTGATCTACGTTTTATGGTATTATTATCATATATTCATATTCTACAAATATTTCAAATTTTATACTATTAACATTGTTGCATTTTGCAGGAAATATTGATTTGGGTTTTTTTATATATATACTTAGCACTTCTCCTAATTTTTTCCTGAATTTTTACACTTCCATTTGGGAGCATTGTCCTTCTGCCTGAAGAACTCTTTTTGCTTTTTTTTTTTTTTTTTTTTTTTTTTTTTTTTTTTGGTGTTCATCTGCTATAGCTGAATTCCCTAAACTTTATTTGTCTCTTAATGTCATTCAGCTTTCATGCATTTTCTTTTTGATATTGTTCTACTTTTTATTTTTATTAGCACTGCTTTGCAGGACATTCTGATCACACTCCAACGTAGGGAGTCGGTACGTAACCGCTATGGCTTGCGTCTAGATGTCTTGCCAAAGCCTCACGCGGTCATAGATGGGGATTCTCAGAGGTGGCTTGGTCTAGAGTGTGTGATGCTGGGATTAAGAGTGTGTGGTTACTAATGAATCCACTGATTGGCTTGGCACAGCCCTCAGTGTGGATAACAGGAGGCCCAGCCTGGGCGTGGGCGCTACTGCCCTACTGGCGTGTAGCCTGCATGGGAGGTCGGGGACTGAAGCGGGCTGCTGCCACCACTTGCCACTCGCTGTTTCCTGGCTACTTCGCTGCTTTGTGCCCACTATAAACTGTTTCTCCTCTGTGATTCCGCTATGCCACGTGGCCCTGCCTTCGGGCCAGCTGACTGCAGGCTGAAAGCGCTACGCTGTGCTGTGCGCTGCAAGCAGCCCCTCCTCCTCTCACTCTGGGGATTAAATATTTTGTCTTGGCAATGGAAGAAGTTCCTAAGACAATAGCACATCTCAATCCCTTTTACTTTCTTTGAATTTTCTTAAAACTCAAGTATTGATCATGTTCCTGTTTCTATAAATATGTTTCTTTTCTTTCTAGGAACTTTTTTTTTATATATTTAGTACAGAGTCTACAGGGTCTCACTACAGATCGAACTTATAGTGATCTCCTGTTTTCAGCCTCCCAAGCACTGGGATTACAGGCACGCCACCACGCCCAGTCTCAGTAGTCATCCCAGCATGCCCAAGGGGCGGGAATTGAACCCTAATCCCTGCGTCTGCCTAAGCAGGCACTGTAATCCGCTGAGCTATCCGGCCGGCCCTCTGGGACTTTATCAGAATGTTTTAATCTTTGCTTTTTGTGGGGTTTTTTTGTTGTTGCTGTTTTATTTTGTTTTTTAGTTTTATTACAAATGTCTAGGTATAGTTTTCTTTGCATTTAAACCACTATGACACTTGAAACTTTTGCTTTTGCAGTTGATTTCATACAGCTTTACACAAACTCTGAGTCAGTGTATCTTCAAATATTATTCTGACCAATTTTGCATCTTTTTCTCCTTCTGGAACTCCAGTGTGTATGTTCAGGATATTATTCCATTTTTCATATGTATTTTATATTTTCCATCCATTTTTCTCACTATGTATCAGCCTGGCTGTGTTCCTCTTCCAATTTAATGATCCTTTCACTTAGCTGCAACCTGTTATTAAAACTCACCTCCTGAATAATTTAATTCAGGTAGAGTAATTTTAGTTATAGAATCAGATTCATTTCTACAGGTTCTTGCTCACCAGTGAAATCTTTAATTGTTTCTCTATTTCACTGAATACTTTAATCACTATTATTTTTACAAAGGCTTGTGTCTGGGAGCCTCAGTACCCAGATAACTTGTGGTTCTAGTCAGCTGTTTGCCTTTTTTCCCCTTTAGTTTTATTGCTGGGTGACGGGGGCTAGTCAGCTTCCACTAGTGTGACAAAACACCTATGAAAACCAACTTAAGGAAGATTCTTTGTCTTGTGGTCTCAGAGGTTTAACTCCATGGTCAGCTGGTTTTATTGCTATGGGCATGAAGAGAAGCAGAAAGCACTGCAGAGGGGTACAGCAGTGGGAAGCTGCTGCCTTCTGCTTTGGGTCCTTCCAGGCCCTGCCTGCAGGGAGGCGAGTCTGCCTCCTTAGTTTGCTAGCCCACATGCCAGACATCTCTAAAATACCCTACAGGGGGCCTGCCCCTTAGCTCAGTTCTTTAAGTGGCTGCTTCAACAAAGCAGTCAGGGGGCTGGAGAGATGGCTCAGTGGTCTAAAGCACCTACTTAGAACAAGCTTAGCAAAGCATCGGGGACCGCGGTTCAATCCCCCAGCACCACATGCCAGCCAGCCTCGCCCCCTGGTGGGCTGAGCTGGCCACACACACACACACCACTCTCTCTCTCTCTCTCTCTCTCAAATAATAAATAAAAATTTAAAAAAAAAATTATAAAAAAAAAAAAAACAAAGCAGTCAGGCTCAGGTTGCTGGGGTTGGATCCCCACGACTCAAGCCAGCCAAACCTGCCCTGAAGGCATTCGGAGCAAAATGAATAAATAATAAAATAAAATAAAATACCCTACAGTCACCCGCAAAGGCACCCAGAAGTCTCCTTCAATAACTCCTAGGCATTTCCCAAGCCCATCAAGCAGACAATCAAGCTAACCATCACAGGAAGTTTGTTGTTTGAGGGGGTTTTGTTTTCCTCTTTTGTTTTATTTGTGCTCATTTTGTCCTTTATCCTAGTACTGTGCCTAATTTCCTTGTTGTTTTGTGTTGCATTTGCTTTTCAAGTATATAGGAAATCCTCTTTGTGCATTTGGCAAACTAGAAGATCATCCTGACCCAGGCTAGGTGGGCCTACTTCCAGATTTCTGAGGTTCCTAGTACATGGCCCTCCCTACAAGAGTATCAGTGGAAATTCTTTCCCAGAGCCCCTCCTCCTGAGCTCCAACTGAGTCCCCTTAGCATCGTTACCCACCTTGTCTTTTCAGCCTCTTGCAGCTACATTCTGTGAGTTTGTCAGCATCTGATCCCACGTGGATACTTAGCATGTGATAAACAACTCACAGAGAAACTGCAAGCAGAATGCTGAGCTCCAAGCTCTATGACGTCTTTCCTCTAGCCTCCTTCCTCCTCCTGTTCTACCGTTACCGAAGGAAGCCTTGACCTGCATATTTGAATGCCAACCCAGTGATCACCTCGCTGCAAGCTTTCTGTATATATTTTCTCCCCTGTCCCAAAATCATCTTGCCCCAGAAGGACAAATCAGCAAGGACTATCAGGTTAACTTCAATATACTCTCGTTCTCTTAGAGCTGTTGATATATCCAGTCCTAGCTGTTGCCTTAATTTCCCCTTGAAGCCTGTAAACATATGTTTTATAGTTATTCTTAGCAGGAGGGTTAGTCTGGGACTAGCTACTCCATCTTATTTGAGAGCAGGAGTGGTAATTACTTTTTAATAGGCTACAAGCAATACAAAGTTAAGAACTAATTGGACTCATTAAATTATTTGGTTAATTAGACTAATAACTACCTTGAATTTCCATAGCACTGTTCTTCCAAGAATTTCAAAGCACTTTCAGACATTAACAAAAGACCAGTACCAGTTCCCTCAGTTTTCATTTATAAATTTAAAATGGGCATAAGGAATAAAGTAACTTAAACTCAAAATAGCATGTACATCAGTATCCAGAAAAATCAACTAAAAACAGACAGTAAGCATGCAGATTGCCACAATCATCAGACTGATTTGAACTCCCAGCAAGTGAATTCCCTGTAAATGCACCATGATTCCTATTGCACACGTCACTCCCCATAGGGCCTGCAGTAGGAATATAGAGAATACACAGCCTCTGCTAAATGCTGGCCTGAGTACTTCATCAAGCAGAGCAAGTAGATTAGGACCAAGACCACTCAAAAAAATTTTTAAACATAATGAAATAATTTTCCGTACGACTTACAAGACAATAAATGCTATGGTTTAAGTCAGAGCCAGGCTTCCTGTATAAGTAAAATCATAACAGTATTACAAACCATATTCTGTTTATCCTTTTAGGCTTCCTGTGGCTGAAGTCTTTGAAGTAAGGCTTCACTCAGAAGATTTCCCTTGCCTTCACTCCAAAATTGGCATTACACCTAAATTTCTTACAAATCTCTAACAAATTCATTCCAGAAAGGCATAGTTAGCTTATAAAAAAAACTGCAGTTTTTTTTTAAATGAATAGGAAGAAAAGTTACTAAATAAACAAGTAAGAGCCTATAAACCTTAACTCTAAATCATAGCAAATAGTTACAAATGAAACACAAAGCACCCAACAGACAGCCAATAAATATTTGATGATATTGATTTCTTCCATCCTACAATGACTTTTTAGTGGAGCTTTGATAGTAATTGGGTACCTCATCTTAATACCTGGACACAAAGGAATTTGAAATAATCCATCAGAGCGTTTCTCTGAGATTCCAAATAGCAAACACTGCAAACTGAGTGAGAACAGGTTGACCTCATGAGATCCTTTACAATACTGTGACTTGAAAATTAATAATACATGGAGACTAGCATTTTTATAGACAACTTCTGTCCAGAATTGATAGCATCTCCCAGGCTCTGATTTTCTTGAAAGACTATGAAGAAATACGGTCATGCTCATTTTACAAATTGGCAAGCAGACAGAAAACAAATAACTGCACAAAGACCACACAACAAGGCCACCTTAGCTAGAAAAAATGTCTAGGTGTCTCTATTACTAATTCAGTGAGTCACTGATTAGCATTGACTCTCTGCTTACTGTTATTCCTTATGGTTTACTTCATAGACCAAATCCTAGCCACTAGATTATTTCTAATATCCTCGCATAATCTAACTGCGCCACTCTTAGTTATATAAATTGACCACATCTAATATAATTCTTGTATTGCACAACTCACTTCCTATAGTCCACTTAGGCATAAATAGTGAAGCAAAATAATATAAGTGAGGAATAAGAAGAAAGCAGAGGACCATTCATTCACTCTTGCACTTACACGCTCCAAAGTAGTTCTCTCTTAAATGCTTCCAGTTCATCACACATGCAATGAATTCTAAACAGAATATGACTAGTAGGGCATTTAGCACAATAAATGTAATCTAGACCCTGAAGCGCACACTTGGTGGAACTTTACCAGTTCAAACTTTTAGAAAGTATTTGAGTATCTTTTGAGTTTATGCAACGAAGAAATCAAATATTTGTCATTTCTTCAATACTATATTTCAATTGCTCGCGTTCTGTAGTAAGAGAGGGCCTTGGGGAAAAGGTATAAGCCAATTCCTACTCTTTTCATCTGTCTCTAAATTCAGCTTTGCCTTTGGTTAACAGTATGCAATATGCTGAACTTCCTCCACAACCTTGAAACTCTCACCAGCCTCAGGATAGCAGGGAAATTGTGTCAGCAACAACCAAACCACCAGAAGGAGCTGCGCAAATGTTTCCCACTAGCCAGTCAACACCTGGCACGTGTCTAGTGGCTGGAAGAGCTCGTGCTCCCACCAGAACAGATGTGGAAGATGGATAAGGTGAACACATGTCCCATATTGGAATGTTGCTTGCTTTGTGTTGGTCTGCTCGTGTAAGCAGACTGCCACCTCTTTAGATATCAGCAGCCCTTTTCTATGGGAGGGTTGGCAAAACACACAACACTACCTGCCCCCAGAGAAGCCGGAGTATGTGTGAGCCGTGCAGTGGCGTCAGCTCCCAAAGGCACTGTGTGAGCCCCTGCAGAGCTGCTGGTCTCCCCAGGCACCTCTCTGAGAGCTGGACGGCGCCTCTGGCTCTTTCTGTGTTCAGCGTCCTCATTCTCTCCAAACAGGACTTTGCTCTAGACTGCACTATTCACCTCCCTCTCCTACTTCTCAGGTTGCATTCAGAATCTGAAAATCCAAGAAATATATTCACAGATGTTCCCTTGTTTATTTGTTGACTCTGTGTAATTTGTTTGCCCTAATTTGTTTTTGTCTACCTTGGGACTTCCCTTTTTAATTTCCCTTTCTCTGTTTACCCCTTTTTGTGGAGCAGCGGTCTGTTAAGCTGTGAGAGGCACATGCCAAATTAAAAAAAAAAAAAAAAAGGAGAAGAAAAAAAAAAATAAAAAAAAAAAAAAAAAAAGGAGAAGAAGAAAGAAAGAAACAGCACTGCAGATTGTTTTAAGCATGGGCTGCCCCTTTGGGCCTAAAGGCCTTGCTTGAAGCCTGCACCTGCTCCTCCTCCTGAGACGTGGGGCTCCTGATCTTTATCCCTTGCCTTTAAGCTGCCTGATTCCTATTATCCAAAGTCAAACAGCGTTCTCTACATTCACGCCTCCAGCACTTGGCATGAAATTAATAAGCCTGGCTGATATATTTCCCTGGAAGCCTGCCACTCTTTAACAGTGGTGTTAGATTAAAAATTTTGGCATGGTTAATGAACAGGGAAAAGCTGAAGCCAAAAGTTTCAAGCAGCAATGCAAAGATTTGGGGTTATGAAAAGAATACCAACTTTCCTCATATTTTCTGAATGCCATCCTAATTACAGGGTTAGATAACAAACACAACTAGACAGTCAGCGCTAGAAGAAAGGGTATATTCTCAGGCTCTACTTGTACTTAGATTTTATCATCTGTCTTTTCAATCATGTGGCCTTCTATTAGAGTGGGTTATCTAAAACAGTAATAATAGCTATTTGAGTTCTTAAAGGGTTTCCCTCCTCTCAGGTCACTATTTTTCTCATTAATAGAGCACTGTGAATGGGTTGCAAGCCAAAAACCGATCTTCCTGAAGTGAAATTCAATCCAGTGAGAGATGATTTTGAGCTTGTTAAAGACCATTGTCTTGGGCCAGGGAGATGGCTCAGTGGAATAAGTGTTCCCCGGCAAGCGCAAGGGCCTGAGTTCAATCCCTGGTTCCGACAAAAAAAAAACAAAAAACAAAAAACCAACCATTGTCTTGCTGCCAGAGTTACAAACTCAACTTGTCCAAGTCCATAGCCACAGTCTCTGAATCACAAAAGCACAGGTTTCCCCACTGCACCCCTTGGAAGAAATGCATGTTCCCTAGGTCAATCCTGTGCTCCATATGCCTTTCAAAACACAGTGCCAACCTATGGAAAATTAAAACTCACCCAGAAGATACAAAATCCAGCCAGTTCTCAGAACCTGTACCTACTGGACGAGGGCTCCACAGAAGGCCGGGCAAAGGCTGGGCACAACCTCGGAAAAGTTCCGCTCCCGCTTCCAAGGTCTTCTCAGTGCTGTGTTCTCAATACCTGTCTCTATTTCCAAGGTATTGACGTCACACAAACAGTTGCTCAGGAATATATAAGGGTCAGAATGTGATGAGAAGCAGGAAAGGAAGTGGGGGGAAAGGAAAGTTATGGAAAGGTAAGGATGCTGCACAACCTTGTTATGAGCCCTGAAGAACGCCTAAGGTTTTCAGTGGCCAACACGTGCAGGCCACCTCTCTTCAGGGATTCTAGCCTGTGAGTCTCAGGGATGAAAAGGAGCTTAGGCTCACTCAACTCAAAGGCAAAGAGCGGAGCAAGGAACACTCAGCTCATCAAATGCAAGATGTATTTTTCATGTGCACAAAGGTGTCAAACAACATCGAAGTCAATCTATTTATGATCTAAGGATAATACGTATCTGAAAGACTGCTATTTTTAGCTTTTGCTTTCATTTCCCTGATCAATGGGGTCGGCATAAGAAAAATCATCATGTCAAAACAATCAGCACTGATCAAGAATTTATTTCCAATTGAAAAATGTACTCGGGAGCCAGCAAGATAGCTCAGCAGGCTAAAACACCTGCTTAGGCAAGTGCAGGGACTGTAGTTCAATCCCCAGCACCACATGCCACACTGGCCATGCCCCCCCTCACCCCGTGCATTCAGCTGGTGACTGAGTCCAGGTGTGGTGACACACCTGTAATCCCAGCACTAAGGAGGCAGAAAACAGGAGGAAATCAATGAGTCTGAGCTGTGTAATGGGACCCTGTAGCAACCAAATACATTTAAAAAAGAAAGAAAAAGTACTTGGATGTACCTGCCTGGGTCATGCCACCTCCACGTATAGTGGCTAATGTGACAGACACTGTGGCACAAATATTCTATCTTATTAGTGGCTTGAAGAACAAATGTAAGTAGTAAATATCCTTCCCTGGGCTGAAAATAGGAAGTATGACTAACTTTCTTCTCTAGGGTTACTGTGGGCAGGAGGTTTTAAAAGCATAGGAGAGTCTCCTCAGGAAACAGGAGCTTGACTCTTGGTAGAGTCAAATCAATTTCATAGTGACCCATTACAAGAGGCATATACTATATTCATACTTGCAGGATACTTCAAAGCTTTTCCTCAGTATAAAGAAAGCATAAAGAGATCAAAGCTTCCAGACCACACATAATGCAGTTGAAAGTTGTCCCAACATGTTCCCTGCCTGCAAGACAAATAAGTTAAATATATTTGCAAATGTCAACTGAATGTCAACTGTGTCCCTTTTAATGCCTCTTAAATCAGGTCTGTCTTGGAAACAGAAGTAGGATGACTCATAGATACCTTCTTGGCTCATAGCTCAAGCTTAGATAAGAAAGCAACTCAATTTCAAGCACTCTAGAGTTGCCCTATGGTCCACATTCTCAGGATGTTGTTACCCTTTGTGCGTTTGCATTCATAGTCTTGATCCTTTGCTCAATATGCTGCTGTTGTATACTTGCCTCATTCTGTGTCACCTGAAAAAAGTAACCTATTTTTAAACATCATTTAGCTCTTCCAGTCCTAAGAGTAAACGCTGGCTTGCTCCTGTTGCTGCAGTTAAAATCTTTTCTCTCAAACCAAACTTGCTTTCATCACTACATTCATTTCAAGGGAAGATGGGCTTTTGCAATAGATAATCTGTCCCATTCTTTAAAAATTAATTCCAATGTCCCAAAGTATATATTTAATCTTTTATCCAGAATCTTCCAGGAAATATTGTCAGAGGAACAAGTAGTGGATGTCAAATGCTGGCTTTATGTCTTCTTAGACAGGATTGTCTCTCTTGTCTCAAAATGAGCTCAGCCAGAATTGATTCTAGCTCTCATCTTTGCCCACCATTTCTATGTCCTGATCTACTTCAAAGCCCTCCACTGGCTCCCACTCACCGCCCTACCACTCCAGCACGACTTGCTTATTTCCTTTAACACTCCATGTTCCAACCAAATGCTTATCTGCTGCTGAAGCAGCCCAGTTACATGTTTTCATAGCACCTAGTTCTTCTTGCTCATGGAACTCATCACCACAGAAATTGTAAAATCATTTCCATAAAGTTTATCAACACTCTATCCTTGAGCCTTGACTACAGCTTGGCACACATAGGTG
The DNA here is from genome assembly GCF_000260255.1 of Octodon degus. Classification (NCBI taxonomy): domain Eukaryota; kingdom Metazoa; phylum Chordata; class Mammalia; order Rodentia; family Octodontidae; genus Octodon; species Octodon degus. Next base: position 1,389,078 of record NW_004524820.1, on the reverse strand, counting down.
CCCACCCTAGAGTTAATAAAGAAAATAATGAATGGACCAATGCACTTTCCTCATCTATAAATCACTCACTGACCTGTATTTGGCCACAATTACAAGTTCTGCCTGTACACACCTTATTTTCCTTCCAAGCACAGCTCAGACCCAAACATCCCCAAATACACACTTTCTTGATGGCTCCCACATCCCACAGAGCAGCACCTGCTCTGCTCCAAGGCACTGCTCTTCCCCTTCTCTGACTCTCATGTCCCCTGCTAATGTGCTTAGGACCCTTGCTCCAACCTCCCTTAGTCAGGCATCATATTTCAGCTCTCTGAGCTCCTCCACAGAGGGTAAGTACCCAGGAGCAGATCTCATGTCCTCCTGTCACCCTTCCCACAGGTTTGCATTTCCCAAGCAGCAGCGAAGTAGTCTTCTGCCAGTATACGCAGCAAAAGCCTAAACTTAAGCTGGAAATCTAAGGCAGGAAGATCCGGAATTCAAGGCCAGCCTGTGTTACATAGCAAGTTCAAGTCTGGTCTGGCCTACATAATGAGACAGTATCTCAAAGAAAACAAAAACAAAACAAAACAAAAAAAAAAAAGGCTTAAGTTAATATGCATTAGATAAATATGCAAATGGAGTTTTTATGGTCAGATCAATGCTTTGAAAACAAAACCTTTTTTTCATGATTTTTCACATTCTGAATAGCACAAACTCCCTAGAGCAACTATCTAGAGTGAGCAAGAACATAAGGAAGATTTTAAGTATAAAATAAATCTTAATGGTTGAAAGGAGAACAGGTTTAAAATATTTCCCACTTCTCAAGAAGTGGGAAAGGCTTCATGTCTCTGCATTGTCCCATTCCCTCGCTAACCTGGGTGGTCCAGTTTAGAAATATTCTGCAACAGCTTCCTCCACTGCCCATTCCTGGCAATTACAGACTTCTGATAAATGTCCAGTACATGCAACCAGGAAACTAACCACAACACTGAGCCCAGGAAAAAAGTGCCACAGACAGTGTCCCTGGGGGTTCTCAAGGTCAGGAGCAGAAAGCACTGTATTAGTTTCCTGTTGCTGCTGTAATAAAATATCACAGATTTAGCTGCTTAGGGCAATGCAATTTATTATCTTAAAGTCCTAGGTAGAAGAAGGTCAAAGCAGATCTCACTAGACTGAACTCAGTGTTAGCAGGAGTAAGATTCTTCTGGACGCTTCAGGGGAGAGAATCCCTTTCTCTTCCTCCCCCAGCTCCTAGAAGCCAACTGTAGGCAAGATGGAAATTCACGGCCCCATTTTTCTATCTTCAAAGCTGGTCATGTCAGCCCAACTCTTGTCCACACTGCTGTCTTTCTGGTTTGCTTCTGCCTCTCTCTCTCTTCTACTTATAAGAATGCTTGTGATCATACTGAATTCATCTTGATAATCTTTCCATTTCAAGGTTAGCTAATTAGCAAAATTATTCCATCTGCAACCTCAATTCCCTTCACCATGTAAATTAACATATCTGCAGATTCCAGGGACTGGGACATGGATGTCTTTTTTGTGCCTTTATTTTGCCATCACAGGTATAGAGAGCAGGAGCAGTGAATGCCCAAAGTCCTGGGAGGCACTGATTCAGGACATCAGGATGGACGGTGAAGATGCAGACACTTGCCAGCAGTGGGCCCTGGTGACTGTATCGGCACTGTACTCCCAGGTGAACTAATAGCGCACCTACCTTTCAAGTGGCTCCATCTCCCTTTCAGGAAACACTGTGAAATGACCTCATTACTGCTGAGGCATGGGAGCTCCCTGGACAAAGGTTGACACTTGACACAAAGAGATGAGTCATCAGTGGTGACAGGTTATCTTTCATTGGGGAAGGTATTTGGATGATTTCTCAAAATATATCTGTACTTGCTCCTCAAACCACCTTGCAGTTAGACTGACCTTATACCAAAGCAAAAACAGATCATAAAATGATCATATGTGAGCAAGAATAAGGAGGATGCTGATCACAAAGGACCCATACACACACATACACACACACACACACACACACTCACACACACACACAACTTTCTTAAATTGCTCTTAGATGGCAAAAGAACCTTTGTCTCAGATAGAAAGTTATGTAGGAAAACAGTAAGTTTCTCATTACAGCATGCTCCTGCCACCCCCTTAGGGGTGCCAATATGGGTTAGTTAATGTCCTGTGACAAGCAGGGGTGAGGTTCTTTATAGGATAGTGTTTATCCTCACCATATGTTTTCTAGTGTTGACTGGGAGTGTTAATTGGTATTTCGGGAACCAGAAGGGAAAGATCAAGGGCATCCAGGGAGACCTCATCATCTGGGGTCTCCCATCCTCAATTAGTAGGTTAACACATGTCTAAGTGCTCATAATTTGTGCTGATCTACTGCTTAGCCAGCAAATGGCTCCCACTTGGAATGTGCTATATGTCAACCTTACAGTTTCTGTCTTCTAGTTTACTTAGCAAACAAAGAGAGCTGCTATCTTTTTAATATGGTGGCTGCCAAATGAAAGTGACTCAGTACACCAGGTTCATGAGTAATTGGAAGTCGAGGTATCACCTGATGTCCTGGGTCAGTCCCTCCTCCCAAAAAGATTCCCATTTTGCTTCTTAGTGAGTTCCTATTTTTCTGCTCCTCTTCCTGCATTACTGCCTATCCTGAGCATGAACTATCATTCCTTCCCCACTGTCAAGGCCCTGCCCATCTTCCTTTCCAAATCCACAAGAGTCTCAAAGCTTCCTAAATACCTTTTGAATATTCACTCTTACTACAAATAAAGACATTCCATTAAAATTGCATGGTAATAGGGAGTCTCCAAATGGAGCAGATTCCATAATGGAAGATGCTCAGTCACCTAAGGTGTGGACATGAGTAAGTAGCTGCTGCAGTGTGGGATGCTGGGAGCAGCTCATCAGTGTGGAATTCTGGGAACAACTTGGACACAGTCATCAAGATCTTTTAAGCATTCCCCTGCTTTGTTAGGAATCCATACTAAGGAAATAAAGACAAATATAGTTAAAGACTTACGTGCAGGACCAGAGAGATGGTTCAGTGGCACAAGCACCTGCCTGATGAGTATAAGGTCCAGAGTTCTATCCCTGGTAAAGAAAAAAAAAAAAACTTAGGTACAGTGCTTTTGCCTTGGTTACTTTTTACTCATTCCTGGGACAAAATACCCAAAACCCAAAATGAAGGAAGGAAAGGTTTATTTAGCTCACAGTTAGTGGAGGTTTCAGTCCACACTTGGCTGGCTCCAGGCAAGAAGGCAGAAGTTCGTGGCAGCAGAGAACAACAAAAAGCAGAGGAAGGAGCAGCAGCTTCAGTACCCATCAAGCCTCTCTCTCCTCCTTCCGTGTGGACTGAGAAGACCGAAGCTCCTCCAAGGAAGTGGAAGAAGCACACGCAGGAGCCTTCCTTAACCCCTTTATGTCCCTTTTTCGTACTGAGTCACTCTAGGGTGGGCCCAGGGCGTGGCATCACCAAGCTGATCCAGCCAAGCTTCCAACATCTCAAGTTGACACAGTGTCAACCGCCACAGCTTTCCATCACTAAGTTGCTTGGAATTGAAAGATAATCTTTGAAAAATGAATGCTAATAAGAATGTAAAGAAATGGTACCATCTTGAGAAATTATTATTTAGAAAAAAATGGTAAAAATACAATTTTAAGTAAAACGTCAGGATACATTCCAATTTCCAAATTTGTTGAATATATTGAAGCGAAGACGTTTGCCTCTGATTTTGTATGGTTGCTATTCTCCCTCGTATGGTATTAATTCCTCAGAGAAGGGGTCAGGGAGATGGCTCAGTGGAATAAGTGCTTCCCTGGCAAGCGCGAGGGTCTGAGTTCAATCCCCGGTTCCAAAAAAAGAAAGAAAGAAAGAAAGAAAGAAAGAAAGAAAGAAAGAAAGAAAGAAAGAAAGAAAGAAAGAAAGAAAGAAGAAAGAAAGAAA
>NW_004524820.1:1372690-1385035 GCF_000260255.1 Octodon degus | reverse complement strand
AAGAAAGAAAAAATTCCTCAGAGAAAAGAGAGCACAGTACAAAGCCAGAAACACAGAAATCAGTGCTTGCCTGCAGATGTCTCAGATCTGACATGGACAAAAGAACTGAGAAGATGCACTATGGAGAAGCAACGCGTCCTTCACAGACCCTGTCCCAAGCTCCAATACAGATTCTTTGCCTGAGATTAACTGAAGGGGTGTGTGTGTGTGTGTGTGTGTGTGTGTGTGTGTGTGTGTGTGTTGGGGGAAAGCATGAAGTGTGATCTACGATGATGATAGATTGGAAAAACTGACAACAGGGAAGCTCTAGGCCCTTCCTGGGCAGAGCCCCCCAAGAACCAGCAGAGTGGCACAGAGTCGCTAAGAACCACAGAAGGAAAGGCCATATGCAATGTCTAGGGGATTAGTCCTTACACACACACACACACACACACACACACACACACACACACACACATGACTACTAGGAAAGCACTGCGGGAACAGGACAGGTCAGTGAGCTGCGAAGAGGCAGGAAGCGGCTGGGCTCTTTGGGTTGTTTTGTTTTTAGTTTTGTTTTTTTTGGCATTGTGTTTGTGTTTATCTAGTTTTCACAGCAACTTTATCATTTTGATTATTTTTCTTCACTTTGCAGATGAGAAAGTTGAAACAGAGAGGTGAAGCATTTGTCCTCAACTGGCCATTGCAATTCTACTCTTCCAGTTGCTGGTCAAAACCTTTGGCATCACTCTTCTTCACACTCTCTGCCCAAACATACACAATCAATCAATAAACATACATCTGTCTACCTGTCTCTGTGTCTGACCTGACCCATTCTTGTTGCCTCCTCAGGTACTATCATGGTCCAAACCACCATCATCTCTCAGCTGGCTTACTGAAAACCCTTAGCTGCTTGCGCTTCTATCTTGCCTCGTTAAGAATCTATTCTCTACAGATATACAGCTACATTCTCTCAATTCAATGAGAAGAAAGATCTGCACTAAGAGTGTTGGACTCTTTGATCTTTCCATGAGATCTCCTGCAGTCAAGAGGAGTGCCAGGGCCAGCCGATAGCTCAGCGGATTAAAGCACCTGCTTAGGCAGACTGAGGTTTGATCCCCAGCATGCCATGCAGGCCCTGCCCCCAGAGCACCCTGAGAGAGTGACTGAGACTGGTGTGGAGGCACACGCTTGTAATCCTAGCACTCAGGAGTCTGAAAACAGGAGAAGCACTATGAGTCAGATCTACATAGTGAGACCCTGTAGACCCTGCACTAAATACACTTTTTAAAAAAAGAGGGGCACCGAACTGGCCAGGCAACTATGAGAGGAGAATGGAGGAGCCTGGAGATAGAGATCGTGGGAAGCCTGGCATCAGGAGCAGGGCAGGTACACCAGCAGCCTACGTGATGTCACACCAACTACAGCACAGGCGCACAGCGTGGGGTTGGAGGAAGTCCTCTCCCACAAAGTCTGAATGTGCATTATCTTTCTTCACTCTCCAAAGATCAAAAACAAAATTCTCTAACACTTTCCATATCACTGTCAATGACTCTACCCAGGAGTCAAAGTTCATCTGATGCTTGTCACACTACCCGCCAGCTCCTACCTCTGGCCCGCTGGGCCCATTCCAACTGCCCTCCTCAGCTGCAGCCCTCCTCCAAAGCCACAACTGCGCTGAAGAGCACAGGCTCGGCCTCCCCCTCAGCCAGATTCTGCCACTGGCTGCAGCCAAAGCCATCCTCCCAGAACAGCCCGGGTCCCTGTTCAGGAGCCTGCAGGGGCTCGCAGCCCTCGGCTCATGCTTCCCTTCTCCCTGAGCGGACACGGCAACCACATCTGCCCCACGTGTCCACCTTAATCCCCACTCTCCACAACAGAAATCCCAGTAGAGCTTCTCCTCTTGTCTGCAGCTCAGCTGCCCCGAGCATGAGTCAGTCCTCAGAATCCCAGCTTAGGTCTCAGTGTCACCAGCCACACTTTTCAATCCTTTTGGTCCCCACAGCTCTATTCCCCTTGACTCTTATAGCACTGGTTTTTTAAATCATGTCTCAAACCTTAAAACCAATATGACTTCATAGGTTTGTGTTTCTCAACTGCCTGAATGAGCCACGCTCCCAGTGCTCGGGCACAGACTCCCCTTCAGCCTGCAGCGCTGAAAGCACAGTAGTTTCCAGGAGTGTTCCCTGCAGTTCACTGACATCAACTCACACTCTCGTTGTTCATCACCAGATTCATGAAGACTGGAAAACTGGGCATAGGAGCAAGAGGCAGAGCGCAGACCTAACAAAGGATTCTCCACAGAAGGGAGGAGGCTGGATCCAGAGGACAAAGCCGAGGCCCCTTGGAGGACACCCTGGTGAGCACCAAGTGCCTCAAGGTGCTAGAACCACTTCAGGTGTGTACTTCAGAACTGCAACAGGGGGAAAGGAAAGGTTTTAAAGAGAAAAACATGCAACCAAAACTTCTTTATCGGAGCAGGTTAGGCACAGTTTACCAGATCACAGTGCCAAGCAGAGGTCACAGAACAGCCGTGTGCCTCTGTGTGTAACTGTGTGTGATTACAGTCCAGAGAGCCCAAAGCGGGTCCATCGCATCTCACAACAAGTGTTGAACAAGTGTATATTGAGAAGGATAAAAAGCACACCTACCACACCAGAAAAATATATAAAGAGCATAAACAGGAAGCTGTCTGTCTGTCTGTCTGTCTGTCTGTCTGTCTGTCTCTCTGTTTTCTGCCCCTGCTGTTTTCCTCTCTATCTCTGTCTGTCTCTGTCTTCTAACTCTGTGTGTGTGTGTGTGTGTGTGTGTGTCTATCAGTCTGTCTGTCTCGTGTGTCTGCCTGTCTGTCTTCTGCCTCTTTCCCTCTGTATGTCTCTCTGTGTCAGTATGTTTGTCTCTGTCTGTCTATCTCTGTGTGTCTCTTTCTGTCTTCTGCCTCTCTCTCTGTCTCTGTGTGGGTCTCTATCAGTCTGTCTCTGTCTATCTGTCTTTATCTGTGTGTCTGTGTGTTTCTGTCTCTGCCTGCCTCTCTCTCTGTCTCTGTCTCTGTCTCTGTCTCTGTCTCTCTGTCTCTCTCTCTCTCTTTCTGTCTGTCTCTCTCTCTCTCTCTCTCACACACACACACACACACAGTTCAATAAACATAGGAAAAACATTCTACCTCATTAGTAGTCAATCAAAAGTCTCTCCTCCTTCGTTTCTTCCCTTTGACCTAAGGGCATTATAAATGAGAATTTCAGCAAATAAAGTCAACTTATTTCCTTGTGTGTCTAGTCCAGACACTGGCTGGACACCAATGAGCTCAAGCAAAGGGACAGCAACCTCTCCTCTTTCAGCAGTCACTCTTCCACTCTGCTGTATTCTCTGTCTCCCAGAAGCCATTGCACAGTGACCACAACAGTGGCCACATTTCCTTCAGGCCCCAGTCACTCTCTGCTTCCTTGCAGGCTGTCACTGTTTCTCATATAAATTCAGTACAGCTACCAATATCCCAAGGACTACAGAGGGGTGTTTTTATGTAAGACTAGCAATTTTTTGCAAAAGCTACATTTGGCTTTTACTTTTCTCCAAAGTGTTAAATTCTAAAATTTAGGAGTTATGTACAAATGCACTCCAATTCAGAAGTGAAAATGAGCCATTTAGTTTTGCTGCCTGAGTGGAGTGAACCAGAAAGCAGTCGTAGACAAACGCACTACAGACGAAAAGTCAATTTACTTGAAGAAATTCTTTTCTTTCTAACAAATCACAAAGCATGATTGTGAGTCCCTTTGCACCTACGTGGCACTGTGTGGCAGAGACATGGTGATCGTGGAGTTGGTGGCCATCTGGCTCCAGCCAGCTGCTATTCAGGAGAGAAACCAGAAGCAAGGAGAGAGGCACAGGGGCATGAGTCTGATCTCAGGTCTCCAGCTACAAAGACGCACCACTTAAAATGTGTTCTGTTTTACTTGCTTTGCTTCCTTCTCCCCATCAAGTAAACCGTGTGCTCAGTGTTGTCTTCCGAGAGAAGCCTTGGAAAGGGGAGAAAGAGCAGGCGAGCGGCTCCTGAGGGCCCCTTAAATGCTCTCCTCTGCAGTTGAAGAACATGACTGGAATCAAAAGGCCAGCCTGAGGTCTGTGGAGATGGCCTCCCAGCTCCCAGCCACCTTCCAGAGAAGCGGTGTCAAGATCCAAAGGTGGGACTTGGCTCGGAAACAGCGCCACATTCTGTTCAAGACGAGCACATTTGTCTCTTGGCTGTGAGCGATTCCAAATCTGTTGTTTCTGCTTGGAAAGGCTATCTGGTTAGCTAGAATAATGCAGCACATTGAATCAACTCAGCTGGGAGATACGCTGGAGAGAGGCTCAGACCTCAGTTTCCATAACTGAAGAGAGGCTGGAGCACTCTGCCATTCTCTGCGTACACTGAGCAGCAGACCCGGGGCCAATTCTGGGAAAATGGAAATCAGTTCATGCAATTGCTTGGCATCAAGGAGTCATAACCTCACTGCTGAAAGACAGATGCACTCCAGGGCCCTGAACTGGTCAAGAACCTACCGTGCTTTGCTATTTTTCAATAGTTGAAGCAATAAAAACTCATTTTACCTTTCAGAATTATTCTTTGGTCCTCAAATTCCTGAGGGCATTCATCCCCACCCCACTATCACTTTATTTTATTTTAATAACCATTGCTTGAGCCCTTGTGGGTGCCCAGCAGGAGCTACGCTAGGCATAGCAGAGCCGACCAGGACTGAGGCTCCTTCTTTAAAGCTCACTAGGAGGAGCCTATGTTGCTACTAGACACCACCATGCAGTCTGCTATGGCTGTGTCTAGATCTCTCCCCAAGGCTTCCTGTGCTCCTGTGTTGTGCTTTTCAGAGGTGGCTGGATCTGGTTTGTGTGACTATGGACTAAGGGTGTTCGATAGTGAGGTTGAGGCTGTGAGATAACTAAGTTAGCCTGCTGCTTGGCTTAGCATAGTTCTGGGTGTGTATGATGAGTAGACTCGCCCATGGGTGGGATGGCACTGACCAATAAGTTCTTATCTTAGATGGGATGAAAAGAGAAAGACAAGGCCGGCTCTTTGCTGCTTGCTGCTTGGGGCCTGCCTGCCATGGACTGTTTATCCTCTGCCATGTCACCCTGCTTTGAAGCCAACAGCCAATGGACGAAAATCTCTACAAACTGTGAGCTGAATAAACCTTTCCTCCTTCAGCTTGAGCGTGCTGGGTTTTTTCATCTCAGCAACAAGGAAAATAACTAAGAAACAGACTAAGCATTGAGACTATTTATACTCTGTCCCTTTATCTCTGTTTGGGATAGTTTCTAAGCTGCCCTACAGATACCAAACTCTGAGGCTAAATGTCTCATAAAAATGGCTTAGTATTAGCACATAGCCTCTGCATATCTGCTGGCATATTTTCAATTATTTCTACTTATAATATCTAATATAGTATAAACATTATGTAAATAGTTATTTTACTGTATCATTTTGGGGAATGATGACAAGGAAAAAAAAAGCCTACATTTCAATATGGACACAATTTTTTTTCAAGTATTTTCTGAGAGGTTCTTTGAATCAATGGATAGAGAAGCCATGGGGATAAGAGGACTGACTACACTTTTCTTGTCAGAGAAAAAGACAAAACCAAAATTTTACCCAAATCATCTCACTGAGTGATGAAGGAAACTTTTATAACACTGAAGATCCTTCACTCAACCCTTTTACCCTAGTAAAGGACTCTCTCCAGATGTTTCCAGTAAGATTTCCAAGAGAAAAGTTGCTAGGAAATCTGTCCAAGGGCCTTACGACAAGATCCAGTCATTTCCAACTGCCTGTTTGCCAGACATAATTACTCGCAGCCATTCTCACCGTCTGATGAGGTGGAATTTCCAGGACGTGCTGTAGAATCCCAGGAGCAGGAAGAAGGCCTATGCTCAGACACATCCATGTTTTTTATCATTTTGAGTTTAAGAGTTACACTACATGGGCTGGGGAGATAGCTTGGTGGCCTAAGCGCCTGCCTAGCAAGCACAAGGACCTGGGTTCAATCCCCAGTGCTACATGCCATGGTGGCCCCAAAACCCAGTGTGGTGGCTCATGCCTATAACCCCAGCATTGGGGAGGTTCGGACAGAAGGATTACTATGAGACTGAACTGCATAGTGAGACCCTGTACCAAATACATATGTAAATACATGTATGCACACATGCATGATTTTTAAAAATTTTTTAAAAGAATCACACTACCATGAAAACTTCCTTTAACGGGATCCTCACTCATGAAAATAGAGTCATGAGAAACATGACCCATCCTGCCAAGGAAAGACAGAAAAGCCCAACAGTGTTAACAGATGTTACACTGCAATCCCTGCACAGATCTCCTGGGTTTCCATGATCCTCCCACCCACATCTCTAACACTTGCTGAGTCCATCTGTGACTCTTCACAAATATACTACCTTCATCTCTGACAGGAGGAGCTCCAGGTTTGCTTTATGAATGCCCTGGAAGAGGCCCAGAGGAACCAATCTACAAGTATGTCGTGCTGAGCCTCAACAACCATATCAGCAACTATAGAATCCCACAAACACTGAGCCAGATGGGATCAAGAGGGATAAGGGACGGGCTGCCTCAACACAACCCTGTCACCAACACCAGCTACATAATTTACAGAATTCAGTGAGGATCCTTTGTTCAAAAAGTGTTAAGACTTTCAAGACCATAACAGCAGAAACCAACAGTAAGACCCTTTTGAATATGGAGCCCTATGCACTGCATTGTTTGAATTCCCCCGAAGCCAGCCCTGGTTGTCAGCCCAGCTGTCTCATCTGCACAGCACCATCAGATTGCATCACTGCTCATGTCTGATCGATTTTGTCTGCAATGACTTTAGCTAAAGGGAGAAAATGAGGTTAATGCCCATGACATTTTGATGACCCGGACAGAAATGATAGCAGTAGAACCAAGATGCTGTCAGGTTCCTACAAGATCCTATTTAGCCAGCTACAAAAGTCATTGATACTGTTTCCTGCTACATAGCAAGCAAGGTGCAAAGCAACTCATTTGATCCTTGGAACTAAACCACCTTACAAGATAGACCCTATCAAGGTCTCCACTTTCTGAAAAGGGAAAGGAGGCATTTTAAAGCTTAAAGACACTTTGAAAGGACACAGAGGAAGTTGGTGGCAAGACTCACATGGAGGCCCTTCTAGAAACGCAGTCCACACTCCACACCCGTACTGTCCCACAGCATCCAATGTGCTCCAAGAACCACCACCAGCCATTTGTGGGCGGGAGAAAATTCAGCTACAGAGCTGCTTCCTCTACCTACAAAAGTTTTTCTTCATTGCTTCTGTTATTTGAAACTTCTGTAAAGAATTTATGAAACTCCATCAAGTATTGATATGCTAAACTTTAAATCCCTATAGAAAGTGAAGAAAAAAATTTTAAAAATAGGAATAAACAGTTACATATTTTTACACAGAAATTTAAAAATCTAACCATATACAGCATTGTAGTAGGACAGTCCTATGACTTTTTTTCCTTGTCTCTTGTTTTCATTTATTACCCTTTTTTTTTAAACAAACATTTACTTGAGAGACAGTATGGCAGTAACTGGTATGACATGACATGCAGAAAATACCTGTTCTGTGTTATGTCTAAGGTGTTTGATATTCAGACAGATAGTGAGGCTCAGCTCAACTGCCTCTGTTACAGGGTAATAATATCATTAAGCTTCTCTTCTGTAGGGTTAACAACCTAAATTTGCAGATCAAAAATTAGAGAAATAGAAGGGCTGCAAAGATAGCCAACATTTTGGCCCTAGATTTTCAAGGTCAGTGAAGACTCAGGACATAGGAGAACCTGTGCTGTAACAACATGTAACTCAGTTGTGCTCCAAATTTTCTGATCAAGAAGATTACGGAGCCACAGAGGATTGTGTTCAATGATGTAAAGTGAGCCTGGGGAGAGTCACATGGAGAGAAAAAACATTTTCTCAAGCTTTCACAGAGAGCAAATTGGTCAAGCAATGACCGTGACTCATCCTCATGTCAGACACTGACAAAAGGATGTACAAAGGGCGGTACAGGGCTATAGGATAAATCCTGAGAGTACTTGGCTGACCTTATCAGATACAAAAGTTATATTCCTTGTTATATAGGTCTTGCTATATCTTGGTCTTAACCATCCAGCAGAAAAGTATAAAAATGAGGTATATAAAGTAAATCCATATTAATACGATGAGCTGTAAAAGGCTCTGAGGATAACCCACTAATATTATAGACTGCTAGACAGTGTTAGATTGTTTAGTTGAATTCAAACACCTATAGTATTTCGATGCCAATAGAATATTCATCTCTGACAGGACAAAAAAAAAGGATACAAAGGAAAGATCATCTTGTATTTATATATACAAAATAGGATAAATTTACAGCTACTTTCGCTTAATTCAATGAGAAGAAAGAGGTGTACTAACAGTGTTTGGACAGAATATCCTGTCTGCTTCTTGTACTATGGATAACCACTAAGAAGATAACAATGTACAGTGTATTGATTATCAAAACTGTCCTATTAATCAGCTGTGAAACTGTCACATTCATATTTATTTCTCAATAAAATAAATAAATAAAATAAATTTAAATAAATAATAAATAAAAATCCCTATAGAAAGTGAAGAAAAAAATTTTTAAATAGGAATGAATAGTTACATATTTTTACACAGAAATTTAAAAATCTAACCATGTACAGCATTGTAGTAGGACAGTTCTATGAATTTTTTCTTGTCTCTTGTTTTCATTTATTACCTTTTTTTTTAAACAAACATTTAGTTGAGAGACAGTACGGCTGTAATTGGTATGATATGACACACAGAAAATACCTGTTCTGTGTTATGTCTAAGGCGTTTGATATTCAGACAGACAGTGAAGCTCAGCTCAACTGCCTCTGTTACAGGGTAATAATATCATTAAGCTTCTCTTCTGGAGGGTTAACAACTTAAATTTGCAGATCAAAAATTAGAGAAATAGAAGGGCTGCAAAGACAGCCAACATTTTGGCCCTAGCCTTTCAAGGTCAGTGAAGATTCAGGACATAGAAGAACCTATACTGTAACATCATGTAACTTAGTTGTGTCCCAAATTTTCTGATGAAGAAGATTATGGGGCAACAGAGGAAAGCGACTGATGATATAATGTGCCTAGGGAGAGTAATATGGAGAGAAAACATTCTCTCAGGCCTTTACAGAGAGCAAATTGGTCAAGCAATGGCTGTGACTCATCCATGTGGCTGACATTGAAAAAGGATCTACAAACTGCAGTACAGGGCTTCAGGGTAAATCCTGAGGGGATTTGACTGACCTTGGCAGATACAAGTTACATTTCTTATTATATAGGTCTTGCTTTAGCTTGGTCTTAACCATCCAGCAGAAAAGTATAAAAATGTGATATAAAAAGTAAAACCATATTAACATGCTGAGATGTGAAAGGCTCAAGTCAACGACTTCTGACATTGCCAGTCCTATGGATAACCCACTACTATTATGGACTACTGGACTATATTGGAATATTTTGCTGAATTCACCCACCTACAATATTTAAATGGCCATAGAATACCCATCTCTGACAGAAGTAAACAAAAAAGGGGATACAAAGGAAGGACCATTTTGTATCTGTATATACAAAATAGGATAGATATAGAGCTATTTTCTCTTAATTCAATGAGAAGAAAGATTTGTACTAACAGTGTTTGGACAGGATACCATCTCTGCATCTTGTACTATGAATAACCACTACAAAGACAACAATATGCAATGTATTAATTATCAAAACTGTCCTACTAATCAGTTTTGAAACTGTCCCATTACTATTTATTTCTCAATAAAATTAATTTTTAAAAAAGAGTTTATGAAACTCAGGAGTTAGTTGAAATTCCCACCATCTCCTCCAGGAGGCCTTCCTGGATACCTTCCTTGCCAGCCTAATTAATCCTTTCCTCCTCTTCTTCCTGTATGTTTAGTGCTTACCCTTATTACAGCATTAACTGTTCAGCTGAACTTTGTGGGGTTTTGCTTCAAAAGTGAATCCCTTGGGGATAAAAACTATATCTCATTGATTTGTCTTCTCGATGCTTCTCTATCAGAGTACAAAGTCTGATACACTGGTGCTCAAGACATATCAATTTAATTCAATTCAGTAGAATGGCATAAAGTAAAATGAAATGATTTGTTCTGGATTTGTCTTCTAGTCTAGGGATTCCAAAAAGCTTTACGATAAAAAGAGAGCTGGAGAACAATGGTTTGGAAAAAAGTCTGTGGTTCCATGGCTGTCACCCTCACCACCTACTGACAAGTTAAATTTCATTATTTTCTAATCTTTGGAACATAGAGACATCTCTACACCCTTCTTCCCTTCTGAACTGCAAAGCAGGTTGAACAAGAATGTCCTGGAAAGAAATAGAATGGTCACAATTACTTTTCCAAAATTTTTCCATTTTGTGAATATGAGTATTTATTTTAATCCTTAAAAACAATCATTTGGGCCAGGGCTATAGCTCAGTGGCATAAGTGCCTCCCTAGCAAGTGCAAGGTCCTGAGTTTGATCCCTGGTAATGAAGAAACAAAAAATACATTTTAAGAAGTTTTACCTAGTGACTGCTTTTAAAGAGAATCTCTTCATAGAGCACCCCAGAGGAGGTTGCAGACCAGGGAGACTGGATCAGTATGACTCCTTGTCCTGCAACGCTTGAGCTCTAATCTCTGCTCATGGTCTCAGACTTAGTGCCATGCTGAGCTCTCTCCCAACAGCATTGGTTTTCTCTGGGTACCACACTGGTACATTGTCATTCAAGCTTTAATTAAATTGCATCTGATAAGGTGTCAGTGACCCATGTTGGCCACTAAAAAGATAACATGTGAAAGTTAATTTCCTAAGGTCCTAAAACACAAAACTCTGACATGGTGCCAGCGATGCACATTTGAAATCGTTTAAAAAGAAATGTGTCTGGATTGGCCTATTCTGAGTGAACAGAGAGGAAAAAGAACACTGCCTTTGATCCATGAGAAAGTGTTTAGAAAAATGAAGATAGCCCAATTCATTAAGTCTATTTGCCTTGACTTCAATGTTTTATGCTGTCACATATTCAGGAAGTTGGTGACGCTAATGGGGTAATTGTTCATATGGCAGGAAGTATTTAATAAGCCAGTTTGGATTAAGGCATCATAGAACTAGAAGCAAGCACAGAGAGCTGTGCAACCTGGTTTTCTACACTGGGTTTCTGTCAGTGTGTGTGGTAATCAGTGAGCCCGAACTTGGTGGCTTAAAGCAACATGGACTTACTATTATGAATCTCTGCAGGTCAGAGCCGAGTACCAGTCTTGCAGGCTAAAACTGAGTGGAAAAGAGCTGGCTCCCTTTTTGGAGATGCCACAGGACAATCCATTTCCTTGCCTCTTCCGGCTCCTAGAGACTGCCTGAATTCCTTGGCTTGTGGTCCCCTTCCTCCTTCTTCAAAGCCATCAGCATGACACTTCTATGGCCATCTTTCTGTAGTCACATCTGCCTCTGATAAACTCCTGGAGAGAGGACCTGCTCCTAAGAATCCCTGTGATCAGATTCGACCTACTCAGGTAACCATAATATACTTGTTAACTCCCCAGCGCAAGGTCCTCAAGTTAATCATACCTGAACACCCATTCTGCCATGGAAAGTGCATACAGTCACGGGTTCTGGGTAGTAGAGCACAGGTATCCCTGGGGCCATTATTCTGTCTATCACAAGTACCAGGCCAGCCACTCTAACAACATGATTGTAGGATAGAGATCTTCGTGATTCTACTTTAGGAACTAAACCTTATTAGCAGAATCTTTTTTCAATACCTTAATCTGAATCTTTCTTACTATCATGCTTGCAAATTTCATCATTCTTACTCCCTAACCCTATAGAAACTTCCAGTCCAACATTTTATTTTAGCCCTGGGCTCTTCAAATTTTAGAGCCTTTTTTATCTGCTCTGAGTCCACAACTGATGGAAACTAACTTGTGTCGAGCTCTCTGGCCTCTTGCACAACCCGCAGGCTCCCTGTGCTTCCCCTTCATGTGCACTTCCTCCTATACAGACTGCCAATGTAGCCTTTAGTTCCTACACTGGTGTAGACATTAGTGTCTCTATGTGGGCCTGATGCTCTAATAGGATGCATCTCCCTGCCCCCGTCCATCTGCAGGCCCACCAGGCCCTCCTTGCATTCTCCCAAAGACAGCCACAATCCCTATGGCAACCGCAGCACGCACTCCAAGTTGACGTATCCGTGTGTGAGCAAAGACACCACTCCGAGCATAGGTGGCTTTCAGCAACTCTGTTCATCTGTAGTCCAGAAGCTGGAAAAGCGGGG
>NW_004524820.1:1339155-1372590 GCF_000260255.1 Octodon degus | reverse complement strand
GGGGGGGGGAGAGAGAGACAGAGAGAGAGACAGAGAGAGAGAGAGAGAGAGAGAGAGAGAGAGAGAGAGAGACAGAGAGAGACAGAGAGACAGAGAGACAGAGACAGAGACAGAGACAGAGACAGACAGAGACAGAGACAGAGAGACAGAGATAGAGACAGAGAGACAGAGACAGAGAGAGACAGAGAGAGATAGAGACAGAGACAGAAATAGAATAAAAATAGTAAAATACTTAAAAATTAGAAACAATACAGAATTTCACTAAACAAGTTGGTAGGAATTCAGCAATGGTTGTTACACTGCATATTGTTGTCCTCAAATTAGTCATTCAGATTGCCAGATGCAGGCATGCAAACTCAGTCAGACCAATAGAAGCCAGGAGTACAATTATCCAAGCCACATAGTCCCCCTTTATTTTTTCTTTTTTCCTGTCCATCATCCCAGCTGTTCCTTCCCTTTGAATAGTTTCTTTCCCTTTCACAGTATACATTGTTACCTTTCAGATTTTAGTTATTCTTTCAGGTTCTTGCACCAGAGAGGCAATATGATCTGATTTACACATGCAAGTACGATTTATGTCATTTGAAAGTATGGTCTTGCGTTGCATCCCTTTACTTATAAAAGCCTCAAGTTTGTCTTTCTTTATAGCTGAGTAGTATTCCATTGTATAAAAATGTCACATCTGTTTTATCCATTCCTCAGCTGATGGGCATTTGGCTTGTTTCCAAGATTGAAGTGACAAATTGTGCTGCTATAAACATGGGTGTACATATTTCACTGTGGTGTCATGTTTTCAGTTCTGGAAAAGTACCCAGAAAGGGCACAGCTGGGTTGAGTGAGATTCGAATCCTAGTTTTCTGAGGAGTCTCCACTCTGATTTACATAGAGGTTGTACCAGTCTACACTCCTACCAACACTGAAGAAGGATTCCTTCTTACCCACAACTTTGCCAGCATTTGTTATTGGTTAATTTCTTCTTTTTAAAATTCTTATTTGTTTATTTGATACAGGGTCTCAATACACAGCTCAGACTCATAGTGATCCTTCTGTCTCAGCCTCCCCCATGCTGGGATTACAGGCATGCCCCACCACACCCAGTTTCGGGGGCCAGCACAGCCCGCCAAGGGTTCCAGGACTGGCATAGCATGTGTGCTGAGGATCAAACTCAAGTCCCTGTGCTTGTCAGGCAAGCACTTAGACCACCAAGCTATCTCCCCAGCCCTCTAATTGGTTAATTTCTTGATAATAACATTTTTTTCTATAGTGAGATGGAATCTCAGTGTTTTAATTTCTTAAACGGCCAGTGATGTTAAACATTCTTGACTTCTTAATAATAGATCACCTAGGCCAAAAACAAAAACAAAAAAAAAAGCAAAAGAAATAACAAAACTAAACCAAACTTGTGAAAAAATGGACTTAGTAGACCTTTACAGAGTGTTCCACCCCATAGCGTCAGAATGAACGTTCTTCTCAGCTGCACACAGGATGTCCTCCAAAATAGACCATATATTAGCACACAGAGCATACTTAAGTAAATGCAAAGGAATTGAAAAACTGGATTTGTGTGTGTGTGTGTGTGTGTGTGTGTGTGTGTGTGGTAATGGGGATTGAACGCAGGGCCTTGCACTTGCCAGGCAAGCACTTATTCTACTGAGTTGTCGCCCTGACCCCCAAACTGGAAATTATTGACAAAAGAAATGGCAAAAACTCCATTAACACATGGAAATTAAATAACACCCTCCTGAACAAACAATGGGTCACAGATGAAATTAAAGAAGAAATTAAATAATATTTACAAGCAAATGAAAATGCAGATACAACTTATCAGAACCTGTGGGATACTATGAAAGCAGTCCTAAGAAGAAAATTCATAGTGATGAATTGTCACATCAAGAAAACAGAAAAAGTGCAAATAAACAACCTTAGGCTGCACCTCAGGCATCTAGAAAAAGAAGAGCAAGTCAAGCCTCTTATTCTTACAATTTCTTACAGTTTTTTAGTTCTTATAATTTTAAAGTGAGCCCATTGTCCAGAAGTAAGAAAAAATGCTTGCAACATCAGCATAACTATTTTCATTTCGAGCAGTTAAGTACACAAAATAAACCCATTAATGTTTGGTTAATAGATTTGCACATCAAGATAGAGCAATACTACTATAAATCTGTATACCAAAATGTATTTTAGCTCCCTGTAGCTACCGACAAATCTGTGACAGATGTGAATTCTGTCATACCTATCATAAGGTATTTTAAAACTTATTTTCTGTCCTTAACAAAATTAATGTATTTTTTCTCATTGTTTCCAAAATCCCGACAAAAATTTATGTTAAAGCTCATTATCTATATGACATTATGGTTGTTTCTCTGTAGTCAAGTACATATATTTAAATTATGAGCTTTTCAATGCTGAACATTATGAAGTCTTTAATTATGTTTCTGAGTTGTATGGGATGCTCAGAAGGGTCTGTCTCTCTGTCTCTCTCTGTCTCTGTCTCTGGTTCTCTGTCTCTTAGTCTCTGTCTCTCACTGTTTCTTTGTCTCTGTCTCTGTCCCTCTCTGTCTCTGTCTCTCTGTGTCTCTGTCTCTGCCTATCTGTCTCTGTATCTCTCTGTCTCTGTCTCTCTGTCTCTGTCTGTATCTCTCACTTGCTCCCTCTTGCTCTCTCCTTTTCATAAATATCCCTCCCTGCTTCCTGTCCAAGTTTTTCCACTTAAACTCCCAAGTCATATTACGGTGTTGATCTCAGCTTATTTAGCCAAATGAAGAGTACGGTCTTCCTCAGTGTCTTGTCAGATTTTACGGTCTAGGATAAGAATCAGCCATAGGCACACCACAATAGTGAGGGAGGAGCAGCAGAAAAGCCAGGACCTGGGCAGGCCCTGGAGCAAAACTCAGAAATAAGAGCTCTCCACTTGTGCCTGCTCTAGACAAAGAGCCATGGAATCTGTGCATTTCTGCATGTGCCTGCGGCACTTTCAAGAAGCAAATGAGTAAATCGTTTATTAAAGATAAGCATAAAACATCAGATGCTTTGAGAATAAAGTCAATTACTTTCTTTCAATGTATAATGGAAATGAGAAAGAAAAAGTAAGAGAGGAGAAAAAAAGCACTGAAAGAAAGAACATGTTCTGGGCACATACGGTGGCCGGATGGTTCATACACATTACCTCCAATATTGTCCTGGATTGCCATTGTAGTGCCCAGTAACAGGGAGGCAGCTGAGGCTGAGTATGTTTCTGTAACTCACACAGGGCATGGTCAACCTCAACCCCCACGTGCACTCCTCGTGAGCTGTTGAATCAGTGACCATTTAGTGCACGTTAGAGCCCTTACCAGCGCACCTTGCCTCTGGTGAAATCCTACACTCACTTACTAAACAATTCCCTGGACACAAGAAAATGTTACTCTGCCAACCTGAACCCCGATGCATCAGCTCAGAACACCAGTACAAAAATACTTTAAGCAGTTTCTAGTGAGAAGGGGCCTGTCTCTAGAGAATGATCCGGGCTACCCCTCCCTCCTATCCCAGTGGAGTCCAGCCAAGCCCTGGCCCCCCAGGGGTTCTTCAGGCTGAGATCAGGCCCTAGGGCATCATAGGAGGGATTGTAATGCTTCCTTTCAGTGGTTCAGAGTAGTCTGAATTTTATCCACTGCAACTTGAGTTGGTTTCCTACCGTCCACGGGCAGCTGACAGCTGTCAGAGAAGCAAGCCTCTCTCTTGCCGCCGGCCAGTCCTGAGGCTCACTCATAGAGACAGGGACAGAGTCCAGACTGACACACTGTTTTGGCTGTTTCCACGAGGCCCTAGCAAACTGGGTCTGGCTGCCAGCGGTCTCTAAAGTCAACAGAACACGCAGGTTTCTCAAATACCATTGGACCAACTGACCATGAACGGAACACAGATCTGGTTGAAAACTCTGCCAGCCCCTCCTGAGGGCTGTTGTTTCAGCCAAGCTCATTTTGCTTTTATTCCACTCGCATCTTTTGAGTTCTTCCCACTTGCTACAGATTATGTCCTCCAGGACATACACTGCCTGACCTTGCACTGATAAAACTGAAGGGAAAAGGAAGCTCCTCATCCACCCCCGTGTTCATCATTCATTCTTCACGTATTCATGAGGTAGAGACTGACTACTCTGAAAAGTAGTGTGCTAGGCAGTGTGGAAAATAAAAGGCAGCTCACCAGGTTGCCTGTCCACAGAGGGTCACCCATGCAGAAGAGAGCCACGGATGAGGTGAAGGACAGCAATGCAGCGAGGAAAGCCCAGTGGCAGTGGCATGAGTCACGAGGCTAGAAAGAGGTTACATGCACTCAGGAAGTTGGTTAGAGTTCAGGTTTCCCAAAAGCAGATCCTGAAACAGGACTGGGGGCAAATAACATGGGGGAAGGCAGAGGACCTCAGGATACACACGCAGTGTCCCGAAAGGAAGAAAAGTCGATCAAGAGTCCTGTGGAATTAGCAGGTTACTGCTCTGAGCAGCTCTGGTTCAACTGCACCAGGCTGAACATGGCTCAGAATTGTTGCAGTGAAAGATGAGGAAAGGAGAGTGCTTGTGCCACAACTCCAGAGGGGACAGGAAATTTCAGTATTGAAGGGGACTTCCTTCTAGTCCTACAGGGGGCTGAGGAACAATGAGTAGGGTTGCCGATATGTGTGCAAAAGGCTTCCCAAATAGCATTTGAACAGAGCCCTAAAGAATAAATAGGTTCGGATGTACACATTTTGAGGTGATACCAAGAAAGGGAACAGCTGGATCAAGGGGAGCCTGTTCATAGTGGCACAGTTTGTAATAGGCAAATCTTGGAAGCAACCCTAATGCCTATCAACCGATGATGAATAGATAAAGATGTGGGGTTTTTCTATAATGGAGTGCTACTCAACCATAAAGAAGGCTAAAGTAGAGCCATTTCTAGGTAAGTGGGTGCACCTTGGACCATACTCCTAAGTGATAAAAATTAAACACACATTATCACATTGTAAATTATGACATTGTTTCTCTGGTATAAGAAACTGAACTTAGAAATAAGGATCAAAGTGTATACTAGATATCATGAAATAGGGAGAAAGTGGTCAATGGGAAGAGGAACTCAAGAGGGAAGGAGGGGAAAGAAAGAGAAAAGAAAAACACAAGAAAAGGAAAAAAATGGAAACAAAGCTTTTATAAATAAGGAGAGAAAGTGGGGTTACAGTGAGAGTATAGGAATGGAAGAAAAAAGACGAATTAAGATATATCATTGGATAGGTATAGATTCCCTATGAAGAATGTGATCATTATGTATATCTAAAATGTAGCAAGAAATTAGAGACTTTCAAAACAGTTTATATGAAGATGGAAGAGAGGTCATATTTAAAACCATTTTCTTTATGAAGAAAAAAGATAAACAGATTTGGGCCTGTAAAGAGCAGTGGAATTTCAGGTAAAGGAATGCCCCGAGCAAAGGCCCTGAGAAAAATATAAAGGGAATAGGGAAGCCTGGCCTCAGGACCTCCCTGTTGAGGCTGGGAGAGATATCGTAGGACAGCTGAGAGATAGTGGATGTTTCATTAATATACAATAGTGTTAAAACACAATTATCCTGTTTTGGAATAATTATTATATTTGGATCATATTTTCAAATTTTGGTCTCTGCATAAAGAATCATTTGCTAGTCACTGCAAGCTGTGTAATTTAGAGGCAAAATCAAATCAACCTGGCTTTTGTGGCTGAAATTGTGCCTATAAGTGGCCCCCAGTATTGATCATGAAGCACTACTCCTTTTGGGAATCAAAAGACCATTTTTTGATTCCCAAAAGATCCTTTCTGTGGGCCAGTGGTGTGGCTCTTAGAACAGGCAAATGCTCTCTCCAGGGATGTGTGAGGTGCCTACCTGGGTGGAATGCTCAGACAGCACTATGTCACATGTTCCCTCTTGTATATCCAGAAGTTGTCTTCCCTGGGTCACCACTTCTTCACCAGGTCTCGTCTGCCCCTTGACTTCTCTGGAACTAGAGTTTCTTTCTGTAGCCCAAGGCCCCACAGGGACAGTCCATTCCAGCAGGAAGAATTCCCACACTAGTTGTGGTGGATTCTGGGAGGCCTGAGACTCACACATGGACACCGGACCTACCACCATCCAGGGGTGTGACATGCTCCCCATGAACAATACCAGGACTTTCTTCCCAGAACTCACTCCACCATACATCCAAGGGCTTGGAGGCGGAGAGGAGGCTCTGCCATGTTGAGTCAAAGAAGGCCCTAGAATTCTGGTCTTAGGAATTTAGCTTTTAAGTCCATGACAGAAACAGAGCTATTCCTCTTCCCTCCAGGGGCAGGGAGCCACACATGCTCTGATACCACAAGGAAATACCAAATCTGTGCTTTTTCTCACTAACTTAAAAAAAGAAGGCTCTATATTCCTCAGTCTGTGAATAAATATAGTCCCCCAACTGGATACAAAGATGAATTATCTCAATATTGGATCTAATTTTTCACTCAGCATAAGGACTTCCTGCTTAAAGTCATTTTTAGCCATATATGGTAGCACACACTTGACAGGCTGAGGCAGGAGGGTTGCAAATTCAAGCCTAGTCCAGGCAGTTTAATGACTTTACAAGGCCATGTGTCAAAACAAAGACTAAGAAAGGGTTGAGAATGTAGCACTGTGAGGACCCTAAACTCAATCTCCAGAGCCAGAAAGAAACGAGAGAGAGAGAGAGAGAGAGAGAGAGAGAGAGAGAGAGAGAGAGAGAGAGAGATTCATTCTGTACAATAAGAAATCACTTATAGAGTGGATTTTCACTTCCCTTACATTCAAAGTAGCCCAGGCTGGCCTTAAACTCCCACCAATCCTGCCTCAGCCTCCCCAGTCCTGGGATTACAGGCATGCACCACCATGCCTGGCAGGAGAACATTTATATAAAGATGTTTTCATTCAGTTCAGGTCAACACTCTTTCACTGAGGGCCTCCTAGGAGAGGAGAGCTCTGGGGCAAACATTAGGGATGTACAGGGGACTATAACACAGTGCCTGTGGACTTCAGGGCAGTGGGGTCTTTCCCCCATCGCATCCCTGCTAAGTGTTATACTGGGGTTATGTAGGGACTATCAAAAAGTGAGAAATTGGGGGACTGGTGAGATAGCCCAGTGGACTAAGCACCTGCTTAGGCAAGGCAAGTGCAGGAACCAGTGTTGGATCCCCGGCACCACATGCCATGCCGACCCCACCTCCGGGGCACACTGAGCTGGTCATCGAAACCGGATATGGTGGTGCAGGCCTGTAATACCAGCACTGGGGAGGCTTTAAAAAGAAGAATAACTATGAGTCCACACTATGTAGTGAGACCCTGTACCAAATATATAAAAAGTGGGAATTTTTAATACATGTTCAAAGGGTTACAGGACCAATAATTTAATGGAATAATGAAAAAATTGACCTCTATTGATCTTTTTAGATGACTTGCAAAGCTTATGTAAAACCATAAGTTCATATCCCTACTTGTTTTCTTTATTCTTTTATTTTTATTTATTTTTTGTATTTTAGGGAAGGGTCTACAGGATGTTCAGGGTCTCACTAGTAGATTGGACTCATAGTGATCTGCCTGTTCACAGCCTCAAAAGAGCTGGGATTACAGACACACACCACCACGCCCAGTCTCAACTGCCATCTCAGGGTACCCCAGGGGCAGGGCCAGCATGGCAGACCTGGGGATCAAACCCCCACCCCTGCGCCTGCTGATAGGTGCTTTAATCTGCTGAGCTATTTGGCCAGCCCTGCTTTCTTTAATAGAAACTAAAAAGTAATGTGTCAGATGGACAATCTAGTTTTTCCTGCCTTTCTAAACAAAAGTTCATAATTTTCTTTGCAAGAATTTCAAGATTCTCTCCACAACTCAACTTTAGTTGCTCTTCAGAGCACCCCAATCTTTTCTAATAGCTCAGACTCTGATCAAATTGGCTAGATCAAAATTCTTGAGGTCCCAAAGACAAGCTAGAAAAAAATGTAGAAATATCCAGTGGAAATATTTTCCTAAAATTTCCCACCAACACTGTGAGACTCCACTGACTTTCAGCCTTGCACAGAAAGTGCCCTCTTGGAGACCACCAGGCCCCACTGGCCAGCTCAGCCCTGTTGCTGATCTGAGCATGCAGGGCAAAGAAGATGTGGGACGTCTCTCTGGGACTCCTCTGTCCCAAGCAAGTCATACAGCATACCTCCTGGTGCTGGAGGGTGAGTCCCACTCACAGGTAAAACACCTGAGGATTTTGGTATCGCACAGCAAATCCATGGTACAGCCAGGCTCAATCCCAAGTGTGTCTGACTCCAAAGCCTATTCCTCTTTAGTTGTACCCCATACCCAGTGCCAGACCCTTGCCTCTCTCTCCTGCTGAATTTCCATGTTCCCTGAGTCCTCACCTGCTTCCCTGTACCTCATTAACCATAGACTGTTCAAAGGAGACTCTGAATTCTCCCTCCTGCGTCTCTTCTTTCTTAGAACCTCCAGAAACTTTGGCTTGGATCTCCTTGTGGATGGCACAGCTAAATTCTGTCCTTACTCATGGGAATCTCTGCTGTGCTGGCCAGGCCAGTCCTGAAGTAGCCCCAGGGGGTTGAGCAGAAGCAGTTCTAGGCCTCTTCTCATGTCCCTTCCTATGGCTGTATCTGTCTATAAGTGCAGACTCGGGGTAGAATGAGTCCCAAGAGAGGTAGCATCCTCACCAGAGAAGTTAGGTAACAGACTTTGACAGAGCTATGTCTAAGAAGCCAAGCAAAAGCTCATTTCCAAAAAAGTGAACAGTTGTTGCTCGGAACATTCTAGAGTTCTAGTCTCAGGTATTAGAAAAGTATTCCACTTTCTCCAAAATTTGCATAGAAATTCGTCTACCATAGACAACCTGTGCCAAACCAGTAGTAACAAATACTGAAGAACAAAAGCTGTTTTCTTTGAATTGTAGAAGACCTTTCTGAGGTAAAGCCCCACTCCAAGCCAGTCCTCCCTGATGATCAGACAAGTCCCCCCTGATGGTCAGGCAAGTCATCCCCGATGGTTGGATAGGCCTGGACAGGGCTGAGGAGGCACTCACTCAACCTAGAGGACAGAGCATTGTGTGAATTCTTGACAAAAGCCCATGCTGCAGGTTCCTATCCCATTTCAGGAGACTGTTTCTCTTCAAAGCTGGATCATTCTGTCTCAGAAAGTTCTCTGGCCTCCAACTGTCTGGAAGTCATGGCAATAGAAACAAAGTGGTCAGCTGAGCTGAAGCAATTCTCTGAATACCTCAGAGCACCTGAGTAAGATATATGCTCTTTAATACCAGGCAAAGGACAAAAGTAGGATGTTCCTTCTCTAGGACAGTCAGGAATCCTACGATATTATCTAGCACATCGAAAGAAATTATGCTAGCGCATCAAAGAAAACAAAGCCCATGATTCACCCAGAAAGTAGTTCCCAGAGATGATTTGAAAAAAATAATGAGGAAGATTACATGGTCCCCAATTACTTATCAGCACCCTGTAAGTACAAAACTTATTCGGTCCAAATTAGATTTATTTTTTTCCCGGTTACCAAAGGAACATAGTCATATGAGGTACTTATTGGCCTCAGAACCCATCAGAGTTCTAGGGTCACACTTTGACAAGAAAATGCTTGTCAGCCCTCAGCGCTTGTGCCAGTCTCTCAGGAGCTCCTGAGCGGCACAGAAGCCCCTTGTGTTAGCTGCTGCTGTCTCGGACTTCTGTGCACCTTAAGCCCTATCACAGTGGCAGAAGTCTCAGTAATTCTGCTAAGCACAGAAGTCTTATATTAGCCCAGTTAAAGTGGCTAGTATTAGCCCAAGAAATGTAAAAGTTCTGAGAAAATCATTTCCAGTTGTGCTATTTCTTACAGAAAAATTCCTTCTTTACTCAGGGGTTCTATCACCTCTCATGAGATTCAAATCAAATTAATGACAGCTACTGGGTATGACTACATATGTTCATAGCTGGAAATTAGGAAAGCACAAAGGTAGAAATTTAAATCAACTAGCATCTCATAATTTAGAGACAACCATTATTATAAATTTAGAAAAAATATTCCAATATTTTCTGTGCACACACTGTACACTTGACTCGACTGGTTTTAGAAAAATGAGAGTATATTTATTGTTTGTATTTTTTTTCCATGAAGAAGTATATATTCATCTCCAATGCCTATTTTTGGATTGGGTCTTTAAATGTGGAAGGTCTAATTTTGTTTCCATTCTTCATTTATTATAGATATTACTTCTTTTTCTGAGGAACACCCAGCTAAAAATTTTTCCCACCTTCTGGATTATCTTTTCATTTTATCGGTAATAGCTTTCACATGCAAAAGTTTTTAATAGGATGAGATCCCAGTTGTTGATTCGTTGTATTATTTCCAGTTGGGTCAGGGCTTTATTCATGAACTCTTTGCCTACACCTATGTCTTCAAGAGTTCTACCTATCCTCTTCTCCAGCAGATTTACTATTTGTTTTAATATTCTGATCTTTGATCCATTTCAATCTTAGTTTGGTGCACGGTGAGAGAGACACAAGTCTAGTTTTAGTCTTCAGCATGTGGTGAGCCATTGCTTTCAGCACCGTTTATTAAAGATGTCGTCTTTTGGCTTAGTGGACATGTTTGGCCCCGTTGCTAAAGATAAGGTGGCTGATCAATTTCTTTCCCTTTCACAATATTTACTGTACCTTTTGGATCTAGTAATTCTTTCAGTTTCTTAGATTAGGGAGACAATACAGTGTTTACTCATAAGAGTCTGGTATACTTCACTTACAAGTATGGTCTCTAATTGCATCCACTTACCTGTAAAAGCCTCAAGTTCATCCTTCTTTACAGCTGAGTAGTACTCCATTGTATACAAATACCACATGTTTTTTATCCATCCTCAGTTGACGTGCATTTGGGTTGTTTCCAAGATTTGGCTATGACACTTATGCTGCTATAAACATGGGTGCATGTATATTACTGTGGTATGATGCTTTCAATTCATCTGAAAAAATACTGAAAAGGGTCAAATGGGACCTCTAATCCCAGTTTTTTGAGGAATCTCCACTCAAAAGGAAAAAATAACTGGGATAATAAGATAATAACTATATATATATATATATATATAATATATATCATAGCTAAAATAATGTACTAATTTCTACCAGTTCATTAAAAGGAACTAGCGCTTGTATTGTTTGATCAGTTTCGCATGCCTATGTCTGGTCGTCTGAGCAACTACTTTGAGAATAACAATACGTAATATAATAAGCATTGTTAATATCCTATCATTTTGGTTTGTAATTCGTATCAATTTTATTGCTCTTGTTTATTTTGTCTCTTTAAAATGAAAAAGATAAGCTGGCTGCATGTTATTTCTGCATCTCCTAGTCTACCCCACTGATCCTCGGGTCTGTTTTTTGATTGGTTTTTGGTTTTTGCCAGTACCCCGCTGTTTTTATCACAGTACCTTCATAGTGTAATTTCATATCAGAGATTATGATGCCCCCTGCCTTGCCTTTCTTGTCTAAGATTGTTTCTTATATTCTAGGTCTCTTCTGGTTCCAAACAAATTCTAAGAGTGTTTTCTCTAGCTTTGTGAGGTATGCTAATGGTATTTTGATTGGGAATGCATTAAATCTGCATAATAAATTTGAGAGTATGGCCACTTTGCCTATGTTGGTTCTTCCAACTCATGAGCAATTAATGACATTCCATTTTCTGATGTCCACTTTGATCCCCTTTCTCAGAGTATTGTAGTTTTCAATGTACAGATTTTTTTTACTTTCTTTGTTACATTGATTCTTAAGTATTTCATTTTTTGATTCTATTGTGAAATGTGGTATTTTCCTAATTTTTCTCCCAGTGCAGTTGCTGTATACAGGAATGCTAATGATTTTTTGATATTGACTGTATGTCTAATTTACTGCATTTTGTTATTAAATTTACAAGTCCTTTGGTGGAGTTCTTGAAGTCTTCTAAGTAGAGTATCGTGTCATCTACAAATAATGATAGTTTAACTCTTTCCTTTTCTAATTATTTCTTTCATTTCTTTTTCTTATCTAATTGCTCTGGCTAATATTTCCAGAACTATATTAAATAGGAGTGATGATAGTGTGCATTCTTGCCTTGTTCCTGATTTTAGGGTGAAAGTTTTCAGTCTTGACCGTGTCGTATGATGTTGGATGTTCATTTGTCATAGATGGCTTTCATAAGATTGAGATTTAAAAAAACTATATATTTGAGAGTAAGGAAGATATCTCAGCTGTCTAAGCACCTGCCTAGCAAAAGCAAGGGCCTGGGTTAGATCCCCAGTACCTCATCCCATGCCAGCTTCAGAACTCAGGGCAACCCATGCCAGCCACAGGAATCTGGCATGGTGGCACACACCTGTAATCCCAGTGCTGGGGAGGTTGAGACAGGAGACAAGCTGCATAGTGAGACCCTGTACCAAATACATTAATAAAAGTTTTTTTTAAAGACCATCTATTTGAATTTTCTGTAGAGGCTTTATCATGAATGGACACTGGACTTTGTCACATGCTTTTTTCTGCATTTATTAAAATAATCATGTGATTTTTGTCTTTGGCTCTGTTGTTATGGTGCATTTCATTTATTGATTTGAGGATGTTGAACCATCCCTGTATCCCTGGGATGAATCCTACTTGGTCATGATGTATAATCTTCTTGATGATTTGCTGCATTCTGTTTGCCAGTATTTTATTGAGGATTTTGGCATCTATGTTCTTTGTGAAGACTGGCCTGTAGTTCTCATTTGTAGTTGGGTCGTTCTCTGCTTTTGGTATCAGGGAAATATTTGTTTCCAAGAATAATTTTGGGAGTATCACTTCCCTTGAAATTTCATGCAAATAGCAAATAAATATATGAGAAATGTTTAGCATTACTGGGCATTCAAAAGATGCAAATTAAAACAACACTAAGATTCCATTTCACTCCAGAAAGAATGGCAGTGGTCAAGAAATCAACTAATAACGACCGCTGGCAGGACTGTGGGGGAAGCAGAACACTTCTCCACTGTTGGTGAGAGTGTAGACCCATACAACGACTGAGGAAATCAGTGTAGAGAGTCCTCAAAAAATTAGGATTAGAGGTCTTATTTGACCCAGCTATTTCCCTTTGGATATCTTCCCAGAACAATTGAAAGCATCATATTGTAGCAATCTATGTGCACCCATGTTTATAGCAGCACAACTCATCATAGCTAAGTCTTGGAAACAACCCAAATGCCTATCAACTGAAGAGTGGATTTTAAAAAAGATGAGGCTTTTTTTATACATAGAATACGACTTAGCTATAAGCAAGGATAAACCTGAAAAAAAATTTTTAGATAAATGGATCAACCTTGAGACCATCCTCTTAAGGGAAATAAATTGGGCACATATGTATAAATACCACATCGTTTCTTTGGTGTGAAAAACTGAAAGGGAAAATAAAGACCAAAGTCCATAATAGGTATTGTGAAATAGAAATTGTTCAAAAGAAAGGAGAACTAGGGAGAAGGGGGGAAAAGAAAGGAAAAAAAGATAAAATGGAAACAAAGCTTTGTAAATAAGGAGAAGAGGAGTTGAAGGGAGAGGAGTGGATTGGGGGAAAAGGGGAAATCAGGACATATCATGTGCAGGTATAAATTTCCTACAAGTAATGTGATCAATATGCATATCTAAATCAGACCAATAAATTTAATTTTAAAATGGGAGGATATTGTAAATACTTTTTGTCCCTTTTATTCCACTTAGTGATGTGACTTAAGCAATTTCTTATGACATTAGTTTGACAACATAATTTTAATGGTTGTATAGACTTAGCTGTGGGGTATTTAAGTTGCTTCTTATTCTCTCTGTTAGAAATAACATCAGGTTTGGGCATAAGTCACCTTGTGTGTCACTAATTATCTCCTTACAACTAATTCTTTTCTTATTTATTTATTAATTTGATACAGGGTCTCACTGCACAGTTCAGATTCATAGTGTCTCCTGTCTGTCTTTCCAGCACTGGGATTACAGACATGCACCACCACACCATCTCAGCGTGGCGTGTGGTACTGGGGATCAAACTGATCCGCATGCTTGCTGGGCAGGTGCTCAGACCACCAAGCTACCTCCCCAGCCCACAACTAATTCTTGAAGGTAGACATAATAAGAAAATATAAATATTTCAAACTTTTAATTTGTTTTATTTTATCTTATTTTTTTATTTGCAGAACCAGGGATTGAAGTCAGGCCCTTGCACTTGCCAGACAAGCGCTTATTCTACTGAGCTATCTCCCCAGCCCCTTAAACTTTCAATTTGTAATTACCAAATTACCTATCAAAATCACACACGTGTGAGGTGTGCCTCATTCCATGCACCCTAGCCAAGGGTGGGCATTTCCTGGTCCTTGCTAACTGGGTGGGTGAAATTGAGAGCTCACTGTTTTCATTGGCGATGTTTTACTAGTGAGATTGAAGACTCTATCAAATGCTTTTCAGATATGTGTTAAATATTTAAAACCTCTATATATTATTATATTTTTAAGAGTTCTTTATGCATTGAAAACATTGATCTTTGATCTACCATAAATGTTCCTTCAGGCTATCATCGCTTTTCAATATTATTTTAGAGGGAGGATTTCTAAATTGCTTACTATTTTTTTTATTTATTTATTTATTTTGTGAGTGTGTGGCCAGCTCAGCCCACCAGGGGGCGGGGCTGGCTGGCATGTGGTGCTGGGGGATTGAACCGTGGTCCCTGTGTTTTGCTTAGCTTAGCTTGTTCTAAGTAGGTGCTTTAGACCACTGAGCCATCTCACTAGCCCCTAAATTGCTTACTATTCAAATGCCCTTTTGAAAGCTCTCCACACTGAAAGTCAGACACTTCCTGCAGAGAGACCCTCATGTTTGTTGGTGGCTGCCGTCCCACTGAGGGGATTTGCACCACGCCCTGAACAGCGCAGCTGTGTGCAGTGGCCCTGCTGCCCAAGTGCATGGTCCTCAGAGACAGGAGAAGAGAGAGGCGGCAGCAGCAGCTGGGACCAACTTAAGCTTCTGCCTCACTGAATAGAATTCTGACTGCTGGTGGAGGACAAGTATGGCAAATGTTTTCCGTAAAGGCCCATGCAGTAAGTACTTTAGGCTTTGAGGATCTACGTCTCTTACCATTCTGCCACTGAAGTACAAAAGTAGCCATCAAAAATACATAAACAGTATCTTTTATCTAAATAAAACTTTATTTAAATAAATAAATAAAACTTTATTGCAAAAATACCACAAACTGAATTTTATGCAATTTTTCACATGTCGCAAAACATTTTTTTCTTTTATTTATTTAAAACTTGAAGAACTGTAAACACTACTATCTCACAGATAGCTTTAACCTGCGAGCCTTCATTTGCTAGCCTCTGATACCTAATGAATGTGTGGCTCATGCAGAGCTTCTTAAAAAACAAAAGTCTGAAAACAAAGAATATTTTGGTTTGTGAGCAGAAAAGATAGCGTCTCTGAAAGAGAGGATACGCTACACTACGCCATATGACCTTTTCCCTCTCTGCTAGCAGTGTCCCTAGTGGTCAGCCAGGACCCCAAAGTGAGGATCGTGAGACCAGGCCACAGCCAACCTACAATGACCATGGCCAAGGAGCAGACCTACACTGGCATGGGCCATCCAGATTCAGGGTCACTCTGTCACCACACATCCCTGAGGTTCTGCTGGCTAAAACACACCACATGGGTTACTTGGCCTCTGCACTCCCTTAACTCCCATAAACCCTTGTGCTTTAAAATCTTTTTTTAAGTCATCTGAGCCTTTATTATTATTCATCAATAAATGTATAATCCTATGTCCTTTTGCAAAATTGCTGTAAGGATTAAAATGAAATAATATGTATGAAAAATACTTTATAAAATACAAAGCATTATAGAAGTGTTTTTACTAATTTTAGTATCAAATTGCCATAAAATAAGAAAAAATCTGCAGGGTTCTACAGTAGAAGTAAAAAGTATTAGGGGTAGGCGTGACTCAGTATAACCAGGATGACAGCCATCTTCAAGAGAAAGGGGCATTTAAACTACACACTGAAAGACTGGTGGCTCCTGGCAGGACACAAACACACAGGCAAGTGGGGACAGCCAGCCCAGAGTTTTGCATTCCTTTCATCTCTGCCTTTGTTTGAGGTACAGAGACCTGCATTCATTCATTAGCTCTTGAGGAAGAAAAAAAGTTCAATTACAGGTAGGAGAGAATTCTGAAATGTTCATTCTGAAATCCGATGTTGTACTTCAAATTATTTCATTTCAACTCTGAGTAAAAGCAGCCCAGAGGAGTTAGCTACATAATTGCTCTTTTAACAATCCTGGCCACCCTTAGCACATTTAATTATTCCATAATTACTCATACTTATGGCCCAGTGTGGAAATCATACGTGGATTATCGACCTTTATGATGAATATAAAAGAAAAGCAGTCATTATTCTCAGGGCCGGGAAGGCCTCATCCTTCATGGAGTAAGGACCAGCAGCTCCCCCTGGGCAGGTAAAAGTTGAGGACAGGCCTGGAGCTAGGAGCTAGGAGCTCACAGCCTCACAAAGAGTAAAGCTACAAAATGCTTACAATTTCCAGAGTATTTCACCTCAGATATAACTCCACAAACCACCAATGCTCAAAGACACACCCAACCTTTCAGTCAGAAAGGTGTTGTAAAATTCAACTTTTATGAAAATCAAAAGCAAGGCAGTCTACCTCGCTGCTCCTGCCAGTCCTCTCTCAGCTCACTTTCACATTAGGAAGATAAACATGAGATTGAACCTGTTTAACAAGCCCCAACTAGGTTCAGTCAGTTTTGGCATTGCTGAACTTGGCCCTTAAGCCTTCAGTCAGAACTCGCTTCTCCTGAATCAGTGCTCAGCAGTTAACAGAAAGTCATACAAATACTACTGACATCTCTTAGGCCTGCCCTGTCATGACTCCTGATGCCACAAAGAAAGGAAAGGACCTGCTCTCAGCTGCTGTTGCTCCTTTACAATGGTTGACTTTGTGTTCCCATCTGAACACAGACCTTCTGTAACTCTAAAATATTATTATGTTTTAGTGAATAATTTGAGGAAAGAAGAGTTGGCCTAAGACCAGTACATCTGCTTACCTTCAACATCACATTGCAGACCTTACCTGTTCCAAGAACACCACAAGTATCTCAGCTGCCCTCAGAGTAGCCATTTTCCTCTTTTAGGTTGCTTTTAAGAGTCCACAAGTATAAGGAGCTGGCCAGACAGCTCAGTAGACTAAGGCACCTGCTTAGGCAGAGCACAGGGACTGGGGTTTGATCCCCCGTATGCCATGCTGGCCCCACCTCCGGGGCGCACAGAGATGGTGACTGAGATTGGGCATGGTGGCTTGTGCCTGTTATCCCAGCATTTGGGAGGCTGCAAATAGGAGGATCACTACAAGTCCAATCTACATAGTGAGACCCTGTAGATGCTGTACCAAATGCATAAAAAGAGTCCACAAGTATAAAATAAAGCTCTCAGCACCTCATTTCCTCAATTATTTCTGACTGAGGGAACATTATAATCATATAAAGCCTCTTCTCTCCTGAGTCTTGTCAGAGAACATGACAGAGAAAGGAGTATTTAAGAAAGCACACAAGTTGCCAGGCATAGGACACACCTGGAATTCCAGCATCCTGACAGGCTAAAGCTGGAGGATCATAAATTCGAACA
Organism: Octodon degus; assembly: GCF_000260255.1. Classification (NCBI taxonomy): domain Eukaryota; kingdom Metazoa; phylum Chordata; class Mammalia; order Rodentia; family Octodontidae; genus Octodon; species Octodon degus. Next base: position 1,354,901 of record NW_004524820.1, on the reverse strand, counting down.
CAACCCAGGCAATTTAGTGAGACCCTGTCTCAAATAAAAGCTAAAAATAAAAAGGGCTTAGTGAAAATGTCCTGTGTCCAATTCCTTGTCCCGAAAAGGAAAAAAAAAAAAAAAAAGATAAAAGTGAGGAATTTTGAGTATCGACGCAAAACAACTTCCAGGTTATTGATATGCTTAGGAGCGGCTCATGAGTAACTCCCTCACGAGAGATTTCTGTGGCCTAGCATGCTGCACGATGTCTAGGCAGACCAGGTGGGGACTTGGTCGAGGGCCAGACGGGTTTATTGTCCCCTTGTGACAAAATGGGCAGCAACATTCCCACATGCTCACTCTAGCCAGTGCCAGCAGAGGGCCAGTGAGACCTGGTGCATCAGAGCTGTGCCCAAAGGTGCACCGCGTGACATGAGATGGAAGAGGAAGGTCGGAGGCAAACTGTCAGGAGCCTGGGATGACAGGCTCTGGTTCAGATGCGGTGCCAGAGGAAGTGTGAGCAGCTCCCATGATCCTTCGCTCCGGTCTTGATCAGAGGTCAAGATCTCAACCTTACTTTTGTACCTTTGAAAATGGACGTCATAACACTTTCTCCCCCACAGCTAGTTCCAAGAATAAATAAACCTGTATGAGCGTGCATGTATGTGTCTGCATGTGCGTATGTGCGTGTGCAGGCATGTGAGTGTGTGTTTGTGTGTGTGCGTATGGGTGTGTGTGTGTGTGTGTGTGTGTGTGTGTGTGTGTGTAAAGAAAACCTGACAAACAAGTTCTAGGAAGGAGTCAGTTCTAATTTTTTTAGCTTTGGTAATATTCCATCATCCCAGCTGAGGGGTTTTATGACCTTTGGACATAGCTAGATAGGTATATTTAATTTATACTGTGGGTCTTATAAATTAAAATAAGCATGAGTCTCTTTGTCCACAATGGCTAGAGACTTGTTTTCTGACTGTGCTCCAGACACAAAGGAGGTGTGGGGGTAGAGTGAAAGGTGCTGGTTGTAGCCCTGGGAGTCCTCCGAGAGTGAGGCTGCTTCTTCCTCTGCCTTCCCCTGACACCCAGAACGCAGTCTTTCCGGTTAAGAGCCCAGACACGGTGATTAAGGTGGACATTTGAAACAAATCGGAAACTTTTTCTTAAGGGGAAAAAGGCTAAACTTCCACAGTATAAATATTACTGGATGGCCTCAGGCTCAGATGCCATTCACAAACTCCTCAAGCTGTGCGCTCGCAATTTATGACATTTAACAGAGCCCCTGGAGAGAACTTCAGTCCTGCCTGCACTCCAGAGCCAAATATTAGCCTCCTTGTGTTAATGAGGCCCAGTCAGGGAAGAGGAAGAAGGGAGATCATTTGAGTGATTTTGCTTGTTAGCTCCCGGCGCTCATCTCCCCACCCCCTTCTCTTTTCTCCACTTGCCCCCTCCAGAGACAGAGAGAACTGGAAAGTTCCAGCACAAGTACTTAATATGGCCCCTTCAGCACGCACCAGGGCCGAGCACAGGTCATCACCCCAGGGTGCCCAGGCCACAGGGAAGGGAAGACAGGAAAATACACAGGAAAAAGGCAAGGAAGAGCAGAGCCCGCAGCCCGCTGCCTCCCCTAGCTCTGCCTCTCACGCTTTTCTTGCTCCAGGTCCTTATCAGATGTGGCTCTCTGGGGACAAGGACAAGGCTCCATGGGAAGGACGCAAGTGGGCTCAGCAAAGGACCACATCCACACAAGAGCCGTTCATCTCCATCTTTCACAGATGGGCCTTGAGCTGTCTTTCCACAGAGAGATATGCTTTCTAGGCCAGGCCTTCAGGGCTTAGCAAAAATTGATACTTTTTAATATTCCATATGGTCCATGAGACACTTAAGACTACTTATACCAAAAAATTACTCTGCATATTGAAATTCAGTATTTGATTGGAAATCTTATACTTTATCTGGCATTCCTATCAAGGTATTCCTCGGTTTTCTCATCTGTAAGTAGAAGGTTAAACTGTATTAGTGCTTTCTAAGCATTTTAAAGGTACTTCCTAAGCATTTCAAAGCAAAAGGACACATCTGATTTCTGCAATCCTGTCTCCAGCAGCCTAGGCCTGCAGTGATTCTCAAACACAGACATGGGCGCGTGATTCTGGCTGGTAGTTACAATATACACACCCCAGGACACAGCGCTTGGCATAGGCAGGAAGGGACATTTTACGCAAGCACATCCACTCAAGTCATTTTCAGGAGCTGGTTTGCACATAGGAGGAAATTATTTCATTCTTTGATCCTAGATTGTTATTTATGAGAATTATCTAAACTTAGTTACCCAGGCATATATTTTGTCACCTGAAAATTAACCCAAAGAGAAAAAAGTTCTAAGAGAGAGGACAATGTCCAGCTGACATCAATAGACCAACTCTATCCAAAGATGCCTATGGCTTGGTCCAAGCTCTGAGGATTCTTGCTTTTGCTGCCTGTCTTCAGGTTTGGTTTGGTTTGGGTTGGGTTGGGTTGGGTTGGGTTGGGTTGTATTTTTTTTTACAGAAAACAGCAACCACAGGTGATTGCCAATGTCGGAGAGCTCAGAGGAGGCAGAGGGAGGGCTCACCCCATTTCTGCTGCCTCTCAATGACTGCTTCTCTACACTTGATGCTCCTTCAGGAGGCCTGCAAGGGTGGCTGGGGTCAAATGTTACCTCTTTCATGGAAATGTATGCTTGTATAATTTCCTGGAAGACCACTTTATGATATATATCATGAGCCATCAAAATAGCTGTGTTCACCTACAATATTTAAATGGCAATGGAATACCCATCTCTGACAAAACTGAACAAAAAAAGGGGATATACATGAAGGACCATTTTGTATCTGTATATACAAAATAGTTAGGTTACATATACAGCTATTTTCTCTTAATTCAATGAGAAGAAAAATTTGTACTAACAGTGTTTGAACAGGATATCCTGTCTGCATCTTGTACTACGAATATAACCACTCTGAAGACAACAGTATGCAATGCACTAATTATTGAAACTATCCTACTAATCAGTTTTGAATGTGTCTCATTGGTATTTGTTTCTCAATAAAATTAATTAAAAAAAGAAATAGCCAACAATCAAAAAAAAATAGCTGTGTTGTTGTATATGAGAAGAGAATGTGTTGGTAAATGATCTTTCTGTGACTTTCTCCATGTAAGCAAAAGCATTTCCGTTCTGGGTTTAATATTCATACTCTTTGACTCACTCTCTCCACTTCAAAAATGGGACAGTTCCTAAATTATGAACAAAGGTTTTATGGAACAACATGTTCATACACAATAGAAAAAAAGTGAATTATAATAATGATGAGGTGAATTATGATATATCCATAGAATACAATATTAAGCAGTAAGTTTAAAAAGCTGTTGCATATTGATGGCTTCTAATGACTGGAAAAATACTTATGGTTAAGTGAAAAGGAGGGGTTTATTTTACCTGTTCTGGTTTATTATAGCTAATATATCTTGGATACTTTCCACTAAAACCATATCTAATTTGGGAAGGAAACTGACAAAAGATAGCCAAGAGTTAGATTTCTGGAAAAGAATGATAGTGACAGATCATTATTATTATTTAGTTGAAATAATATCGGTACATACAATATACATCACTGAGCACAATTCCAGTCATATCAAATATCCTTCACGTCCTAGCTACCACAGTCCCCACGAATTGCTTATACAAAATCTTGGAACAAGCAGTCCCAGAATGATGCCCTTGAGGCAAACAACTGAGGGAAGCGACAGGAATGTGTGTGAAGGAACTGAAACTTCCATATAGGCTGAGTGCTTCCTCCAGACCAGCCAACAGCAGTCAGGCCCACAAGTCCCCACGCAAGTGAGGATGTCTCTTCTTTAAAGTGAATGTGCAATGTGTCCCTGGGACCTGCTCACAATTGGAGAGGAGCACTCTGTTTGCACCTCCTGCCTTCTGCTTGAGTAACTGAAAAGCAACCCTTCGCCTTGCCACTGCATCCGCCAAGCAGCAGGATTTCACCAGATAATCCTATCATTTTCATTTTTGATAAATATTTCATTAATAGGGAGAAAAGGTATTTGTGTAGTGAATGAGGTCAGGACTCAAACCCTGGTTGAGCCTATTTTGAGATATTTAATCTGCCCACACCTCTGTTTCTTCCTAAAATAATGCTGAAGTACCTCTTTATTATAGTAGTAAATTCAAACTTTGCATAGTGTCCAATGCAATTGTGAGAACACCATAAATTACTTATGAATGAAAGACTTTAAAATGCCCAGAATGCCCTTCAGTAGCCACATGTGCTTCAGGAATTTGCAAGTCCACATGGAAAGATCTTGAGGAAATGCAGATTTCCATTCAGTAAGGCTTGGCTAGGGGCCAGCGTTTCAATAAAGCCCTGCATCCTGTCCGTACAAACCATGCGTTACGCATCCAGGCTTTATAAACGTGACTGTTTCTCAAGTTTGCCTATACCTTGGAGTCATCTAAGGAGTCTGAGAAGCATCATTACTGAGTGCCATCTCCAGAGAGTCTTATCTCACCAATCAGGGTTATGGCCTGAACAGTGGGACTCTATAAAGCTCCTTAGATGATCCTGACATACAACAATACAAGTTTGAAAGCCACAATTCATATAGTACCTACTTAATAAGTAGGACCTAGAGCAATTGTAACTTTGATAAGGTCCAGATGATTGTAATCACACTTAACACACAACACATTACAATACTCTGCCACAATAAGTAATATATAACTTGCTGCAATAAAGAGCTAAGAGAACATAGCAGTTAGGTCTTAGTTAACTAATTTTTTTCTTAAAGAAGAAGAGAATCATCTAAGGAGACTCTATACAAAATTTAGAGCTTTCTAAATTTTACATGAAACTACTTTGAAAGTATACACAATACTTTAAAGTGTGTGTGTGTGCATGTGTGTGCGTGCATGTGCATGATTTGTGGGTATCGAAGGCTGTCTTTTCAAGTGCTCTCTGATACCGGGTACTCTCAGAGACGTTTCCCTCTGGTAAGCTGAAATATTTGGGGTTCTTTTCACTGTGTTCTCACTTCCAACAGAGAGCATGAACGCAAGACATCCGACACAATAGGGAAAATGTCGAGACAGTCTTCTCAAACACAACCATCCGAATGTGAAGGGACATGCTGTTCAGAAGAAACAGAGTAAGATGACACAGCAAGGAGAGGAGAGCGCAGGTGACGCCATCTGACGCGACGCTGACACGCAGGATCAAAGGCAGATGGGAGAGCAACGTTTCATTTGGGAATCAAGTGAATCGTTACAAAGAGAGCGGAGGACTATGGAGATAATAGGGCTGGCTCTCAGCCACCACATCTAAGGACTTCGCTCAGGAATATTCAAGTGCTCATTCAAAACACTCTGGCTAAAAGCTTAATGAAAAGTGTCCAGGATGCCAGAGGGACGGCTTGTCTTAAATGACTTCAACCTAGCCCAGGGACCTCTGACGTTCCAGAGAATGTCACCCTTACTCCAGTCATTTTCCTCAGAAGTCCTGATCTCCCCGCCCTGAGACATTTCCATACCCTGCCTGTTCACCGTTCACCACAAGCAGCAGGCAGCTAGCACTTAGCACCTGCGCTCAGTTTAATTTGCAATCTATCCCACTACTTTCAGTGTTAAAAAAAAAATCCTTTATTGTATTTTCAGATTATTAAGTCCTCATACTTCTTAAACCATATAAATTCATTGTATCTTTTTATTTTTTTCTATTTTACTGTTTTGCAAAATAAACTAGCATTTTAAAGGAAACAATTGATTTGCAAAATGCAACAATAATTGTTCTTTGTGTAGTTTGAAAAGAGAGCACTGCATGATTTTCTCTCTCTAGTTCCATTATTTCTAAGTTTTTCTGAGTTGGGCAAAATGCCTATTCTTATTTTACCTTGTTTCATTCATTCATAAAATCTTGAAAATAAAAGAGAATTTGACAAAATGACATAAATGTCTCAAAAAAAACAAAATAAAGCACAATATTCTGGCAAGCAAGGTCATGAGTTCGATCCCCGGTACCAAAAAAAAGAAAGGAAGAAAGAACACAATATTAAGAACAGAAAAAATAATGAAACAAGAATTAATATAAACTGCATAAGTTACAGGGAATTTGAACATATTTGAAACAACTAAATCATGTTAATATTGAGTAGGTCCTTGTTTTTGATAAACAAATTTAAATAGAAACCATAGAATTAAGAAGAACAATGCAGGCCAGCCAGATAGCTCAGCAGACTAAAGCTCCTGCTTAGGCAGAGCACAGGGGCTGGGGTTCAATCCCTGGTGCCAGCCATGCCAGCTCTGCCCCCGGGCACACTGAGATGGCAATTGAGACTGGGCACAGTGATGCGAGCCTGTAATCCCAGCACTTCAGAGGCTGAAAACAGGAGGATCACTATGAGTCCAATCTAGTAGTGAGACCTTGTAGACCCTGCACTAAATACATTAAATAAATAACTATAATGGAGTTTTAAATATTTTTAATAATTTTATTGAGAAACAAATATCAATGAGACAGTTTCACAACCGATTACTGGCACATTTTCAATAATTAATACATTGCATATTGTTGTCTTAGTGGTTATTCATCATACAAGATGCAGACGTGATATCCTGCCTCAAACACTATTATAACCTCTCTATTCATTGAATTAAGAGAATGGAGCTGTATATCTATCCTAACTATTTTGAGTATACAGATACAAAAGGGTTGTTCATTTCTATCCCACTTTTTTGGTTAGTTTTGTCAGAGATGGGCATTCCATTGTCATTTAAATATTGTAGGTGCTTGAATTCAACAGAATCTCCCAATATAGTCCAGTAGTCCATAATAGTAGTGAGTTTTCCATAAGACTGGCAATGTCCAAAGTTGTTGACTTCAGCTTTTTACAGCTCAGCATATTAATGTGAGTTTACTTTTTATACTTCATTTTCATACTTTTCTGCTGGATGGTTAAGACCAACATAAACTAAGTAGGTCCTAATGGTGACCAAAACCACAAAAGAAGCTAAGTTTCTGTCACGTGTGGGCAAACAAGCGATCTCAGAAAAGTACAACCACGCAGAGCATCTGAAGGGCTGCCACTGAGGCAGGAATGCCATGCCTGGATTCACTCAGCGGGGGTGAAGGGTAGACCTTGTCACCAGTGCTAGGAGGAAACACAGCCTGCCAGGCTCAGCCTGGTCTCTAAGGAGACCATCTCAGAAGAAGGTGCCCAGCTTGCAGTGAATACTCGTAATCCCAGACAGATACACAGTTGGATGATCAGAGTAAGAATCAGAAAAAGATGTCACATCTCCATCAAGGCAGCAATTAGGGGGCATGACAGATATAGAGGAGACCTAGCCACCCCAGCACACAAGCAGCATCAGAAATCTCCACTAACTGGTAGAAGGGAGAGAGAAAGAGAGAGAGAAAGGAATCTGATAAGAATAGCACCTAGGCTGGAGAGATGGCTCAGTAGAATAAGTGCTTGCCTGGCAAGTGCAAGGGCCTGAGTTCAATCCCTTGTTCCACCAAAAAAAAAAAAGAATAAGACCTAGATGTAAACAGGCAGATCACTACAAGTCCAATCTAGTAGTGAGACCCTGAATATCCTGTAGACCCTTGTCTAAAATACAAAAAAAAAAAAAAAAATAGGACCTAGAATCCCATCCTAGAAGAACCAAAATGAATGAAAGCATGTTGAAAAGTAATTCTTACATAACACAAAATCAATAACACAAAACTAAACAAAAAAATAACAACAGTCTTTTTTCTCTAAGAAGAAAACAGTAAGTAGAAGTTCTGTCCTCAGATGTAAGACAAAATCAGATGCCTCAGGATAAGCACACAACTCCAGCTACCAGCATGAGGGTGAAGTGAGGGTGATACTGGAACCCACCCTCCTTAAATCCCTTCTGTCTAAGGTGAGATAGTGCTGGAGCCCCGGGCAGGACTGAAACTGCTGGTCTGCTCAGGAGGGCCCAGGCTTGGGGGAGAGGACAGAAGCTGGGACTCAGACAACCAGGGAAGCAAACATGACCCTAATGACTCCTGGGAAAAAGCTGAAACAGGGTTCCAAACACTAGGAACATCAACTCCCATGGACCATTGCAAGTCATCTGAAAACAGATCCTCTCCATAAGCAGATTTATGGTTGAGAAGCTTGAATCCTCACACAGTCCCACTTTTCCAAACTCCATTTACAACCCTGACCTAGTATACTAGTAAGCTGGTAACATAAATGCTACCAGCCATAGACATTCCCTGACCTCTTTCAAAGCAAAAAGCCCTGTCCTGGGCTCCTGTCAGGAAAGGAAATTCCTATGATCTAGAAGAAATTACTGACAGGACCTCTAAGACTGAGCAAGGACTATATGAAAAATACTGAGGCATTTCCTTTTTCAAAATCAAAACAGACCACTTCATTCCTGTAACAAGAACTTCTGCCCTTCATGGGGAAGGATGGGAAATGACCACTAGACTCTGCAATCAAAGAGCTGGAGTGTGCAGACAGGACCTCCCTTTCCAGTCCAAGTGCACAGCTCTTGTACCACTGACTTTCATACAGGTCAGCCTCAGTGGCTGAGCCACTCTCTGGCCAGAGAAAGAGGAGAACTGACGTCATGACTCAGTGCCCTCCAATGTGAGCAGTGTGCTCACCCGGAGGCTAGCCCTTCTCCCACTCCATCAGCTGCCTCTGCTCAGGAGCCGGCCCGCATCAGTATTCTGAGGGGCCATCTGATGCTCAGTGGTGCTGAGGTTGAGCCTTGGGCTTCAGTCCACTCTATTTCTAGCCCCCAGCATTGCCTCCAGCCACTTGCTCTTGCTTAAGAGGATCATTTGCTACTGATGTTTGCTCCGAGCATCAGCACGAGGCAATGGCGCTGCCTTTGCCTAGCAAATAAACCAAGTTTCAAAGAAAGGAGGTGAACTGTCTTGCAAGCTGGAGTCACTATGGAAGATTCCAGAAGAGAGACTCAGCTTTTCAGAGCTAGGGTCTGTAGAGCTTGGTCCCCCAGCTTCGTCAGCCTCCTTGCAGCAGCACCCTCACCCCTGAGGCAAAGTGTGAGACCAAAAAGTATGCACATTTCTTGTCCTGAAAAAACAAAAGAGGGAAGAATATATGAATGCTGAATATTAAGAAAGAAGACAGGACCCATCTTCAGAATCAGGAGGGCTCCCCCCAGCTGAGGGGCAACTCCAGCATCATCACATGACAGCACCTTGGGTCTGGGTCTGGAGCCAAGGCACCTGCCCTGGAGCCTCTCCTCCCCCAGCCCCTGTGCTGCCTGACCAGTCAAGGAGACCACTCATGTCTTGTTCTGTGAAAAAAGAAAAAATGCTTGTGTGCGCTGGAGGCCAGAGATCAAGATGAAGCCACCTTTGTCTCCACCCTCTCAGTCTGCAGGTTCCTTTTCCTAGCTTGGACCACTAACTTCAACTTTTCTGTTCCTTCTCCTCCCACCCCTTTCACCCTTTCTGGATCTCTAAAAGTGAAAGGAAGGACAAGACAATGAAGCAGTAGACAAGCAAGAGGTTGGGAGTGGACTTACCTTTTTGGTACTGTTTTAGTTCACTCTCCTGAGAAGTGCTACCATTGTTATCCTGGCAGAAAGTTAGAGACCTCTCTTCTTTGAGCCTTACTTTGCTCCACTGGGAAGTAAGAATGGGACCACCTAGCCTTCAGGGCTGCTGAGGGAACTAAAGACATAACGAGTACACAGAGCACAGCATGCAGTAAGTGTCCGATATCTGGAACCAGTCTTCATTGTTTTCTCCCTTGAAAAGTCATACCCATCAGCAACTTGTTCACCAGTGCTGCTTTCTGTTTAAGAGGCTACAACAAGTACCATACAAATGCAACTTCACCCCACCAGCTGAGTGTAGCAATACCACCGTCGGGCTACCTCCAGCTGCAGCCCCTAGAAAAGAGGCAACTTCTTCTCTTCCTAAAGCTGAGTTAGTTCCAGAGGACATACTAATCTTGACATCAGAGACGACTGACTTTTGAACTCAAATGGAAATGAGACAGAAGTTCTTTTTAGAGTTCCAAGCATCTAGGTACTTTTTTTTCTATTTCATAACACTTCCTAGTATTTGCAATTACAGGCTGGCTTCAGAGAGCAATGTTGTAATTCTAAGGCCAGACTGTATCAATATTTCTTGACCTACCTGAAGCTATGTAAGTGCCCAGGAAAATCATGGCCCCTGCAAGATTTACAGACCAATTTCCTAAACCAAAGTGGTTTGCATAGGCTTTGGATAAGATCTGAAATCATGTTTCTTTATCTAAGCCAGACCACTTTAAAGGGAAAAGAAAAAGATACAGTATTACTTTCCAGGGAGTGGTTTGCAGCAATACAAGACCAAGGAAAACAATTATTTGGAAAATGAGTGTTACAAATCAACAGTTCCTATATAGAAAAGACACGACACCACATTTCACAGCACTCAGAATGGTACACCTGAAATAACTACTACAGGGGGAAAAAAATCACCCATTGAGCTCAAGTTGTATCATTTATTTGGATCCTGACTACTTTCCCAGATTATGATGGAAGGGAAGTGATCGGAAGAGATACTGTCTACATAAATGGTGACTGGGACAGCTCGGGTGCCGTAAATCTGCAGAGGTGTTAACCTCCCATTACAGTGTGCACACAGCTCTCACCATTGGAGTAACAGTGGCCATGGGGCCCATCAATCTTAGGTAAAATGGAGACACAGAACTCCTTTTAGTTACATTGAAAACCGATGGCACCCAGGCCCATCCCTAAGTCTGTATCTCGGGCCTCTAGGGTGCACAGGAGTTTACTGAGAAGCATAGGAGCATACTGCTAGAAGTGGAATAACTGCATGCTTTGTGCAATTGCTGTCATATTAAAACGGGAAAGTAAGACCCATAGCACATGAGAAAAACAGAAAGAAACCTCAGCCTTCAATGAGAAATAGTCCTTCAATAGATTTTTCAAGTATTTCGCATCTTTGTTGACTATCTGAGGTCCTAAACATCACTTTGATCTTCAAATGAATTTCAGATGACAGCAACATCTGTCTACAATCTCAAAGTAGTTTCAAAACTGGCAAGTTCTCTAATGAATCTCTGAGATCATTCATTTTAAGAGGAATGCTAATGAAATGGAATATCAACACCCTGAGAAAACGAGAGGGTTGGACTGGGAATGTTCAAGAAAGTGTCCAGGTTCGACTGGCTGAAATTGTACAAAATAAATGAACAAAAATCTGGGCCCATTCTCTCCCCATCACTGCTGCATGCCAGCCTCCTAGAAGGGCCCTGCCTCCCAATCTTTCATCGTCCTGCTACAGAAACATTGCTGAGGCAAGGGTTATCTGCAAAAAGGTGGCCCCTTTGGCAGCATGCTTCAGAGCCACCTCCAAGCCTTCCATACGTAGTTTTCTCCACTCTAAAAACTTGCGGCATTCTTCTCCTTTCTGTTAGATCCTTCTCAGACAGAAGCACCTGCAATGCCAAGAAGCTCCTTAGAAACAGACTCTTGGACCCTTCCTCAGAAGTTTCATTTTGTCAGGATTCCTATGCAATTTCTGCAGACATAAATTGCAGAACCCAGTACCCCACTGCATATCCCCTGTTCTTAAACCCTTTCCACCTAGACCCTTGAGCTCCATCTCTTCTTTCATTAACACCCCTGAAGTTTTTCTTAGGGATTTTGTCACAAGTTTATTTATGAATCTTTCCCCTGTTGGTATTTGGCCCCATCTCCCACAGCATATGAAGCCAGGTGCAGAAAGATCTCACTGTTACTTTCCCTTTTGCTTGTTCTTATCTAGGCTTACCTAGTGTCACCTGTCTCCTTCACTGTGTTTGCAGCCCAGCTCAAACTGTGTTTGTTGTTTGTCTGTCTTGTGTCGGGCCAGCAAGGCAGGCACTGTTGTTGCAAAGGAGCTCAGAGACAGCACCCACCTTCCAGGCACCACAGGAGGCAAGAGTCTGACCCTTTTGCCACTTATCCTAACAGCATGTTGCTGTGAGCCCTCAATAGAGCACCAACAGCTGAGAAGAGAGCTTCGCCAGCCAGAGCAAAGTGACACATGACAACAAACAGATTGTAACTAATGTAAGAAAAAGTGCTTTTTAATTATAAAAAAAAGAAAATGCCTAACTCTCCTTTGTGTTATTAGATTAGAAAGTAACTGCCCAAAGCAGCAAGACTTCCAAGCATCCTCTTCCGCCCAGTACACATTGCAGATGCCTCCTGATAAGGCCCAGCCAGTAGAGATCAAACTCTCGCCAGGATCCATATGGCCTCCTTACCAAAACAACAGTAGGAACAAAACTGCACACTCCCCAGCAAATCCTTGGGGTCAAATCTATGTCTTCATCCACTTCCACCAGTAGACGACCCGTGTGAGCATATGATGCACACTCAAGGTGGCACAAGCGCCTTGTTACTTTCCCCTTAAACTGTAATTTATTCACCCTCCCTTTGAATATCAGTTGCCCCTATGGCTCTCTGCGTTCATTTCCTGTCCCTGTCATGAAATTCCTTAGAGAATTAACTGATAAAAACAAAGGTTTATTTTGACCCACAGTTGTAGAGGCTCCAGCTGCACGCTTTGCATCCGTGCTGAGGAGTACGTCACAGCCGAAGCCTACAATGAAGCAAAACTGCTCATCTCATAGCCAGGAAGCAGAGGAAAGAACAGAGCAGGTCAGGGTCCTGTAATCCCCTTCGAAGGTAACCCCAGTGACCTAACCACTTCCCACCAGACTCCAACTCGAAATGTTGCACCAGCTCCCCCTGGTGCCACCCTGGGCTTAACCCCTTATCACATGTTCTTTGCAGGACCAAATAAGAGATCATACGAATAGTTATTGTTGAATCCCTTAAGCTTTCATGAAGTTCATTATTCAGCAAAAGAATAACTGAAACTAAATGCTTCTGATAAATCAGCCATGACCTCGGGATCTCAAAAACCTAACCCTACTTCTGAGGAATCTGACTCGGAAGCTGGGGAGATGGCTCAGTAGAATGAGCACCTGCCGAGTTCAATCCCCAGTTCAGAAAAGAAGGAGGAGAAGGAGGAGGGGAGGAGGGGGAGGGGAGGGGAAGAAGAAGAAGAAGAAGAAGAAGAAGAAGAAGAAGAAGAAGAAGAAGAAGAAGAAGAAGAAGAAGAAAAGAAGAAGAAGAGAAATCTGACTCATACGAAATAAAATCACCAGCACTCTGATAACCAGTCTGCAGTCACTTGATATACCAGCTGCAATCCCAGTGCATGGGGAAAATGCGCAGTGACACTTCAGTGTGGCGGGGGGGAGGGTGATGCTGAAGGACAAGTGAGTCTGGACCCAGCAACACTTCCTTCAGAGTGCGATGTGAGTGCTTTCAGATGTGACCAGTGGAAATCTCAGTCAGCTGAGACAGCCTGCCACCATTGTCCAAGAACTATAAACTCTGTCACTCTCATCAGTGTTGAGCTCTAGCTGTGTCACACTGCTAAAGAAAAGGAAAATTCTCCAGGAAGCTGGTCACATTTCTCATAGAAGTCCTCAGGAAGAGTCACACAACAGGAAAGACTATGCTAGATTAGAGAGCACAGAAAATTGCAGTGAAGACAGCTAGCTGGCTCTCCAAGAATCGAGAAGCCCAGCAAGTCTCCCGTTCATCAAGTGTGCTTGCCCCTGCAGCCATAGGCCTCCACTCCCTTCCCAACACTGAGAAAAGCAATGCACCAAGACAGGCTTCACTATACCATCACTTGCCCAGGGGCAGTTGCGTGAGTGCAGCATGTGGAGCTACACGAAGCTGCTGGGCTAGAAAGTCTGAATGATAAAACTAGCAATGTACAACCAATCAGCATCTCACCATCTACAGAGTTCAATAGAAAGCTATAGAAAAAAGTCAGCAAGAAGCATCTTCCTCATGTGAAAACATGTAGGGATCCGTAGATGGCTTACCTGAATAACTGGCTGTAAAATAATGCCTCACCCAAGGTTGGCAGTGCCTTGGGGAAAGACACCTAAAAAAACTTACATTGAGATATAATCAACCAAAATTAGGGGAGCAATTAAAGTAATTAGGGTATATTTATGTGTAACTTAGTGTTGCCATTAAAAATATGTTTAGGAAGAATATGGATGACATGGCAAATGCTCATAATATAATGCCTCCTGCTTAAGCAATTTTGTTTTGGTTGCTTATTTTGCTTTTATGTGGGGTTCTTTTAGTTTTGTATTGTGTAAGACAGGGCTTCACTGTGTAGTTCAGGCTGGCCTTGAACTCACAGCAATTCTCCTGCCTCAGCCTCCCACAGATTAAGATTAGAGGTGGCTGAAATTGTGTTTAAATATGTAACACCCAAGTTATATTTTTAGGAAATTTTAGACACAGAATTTAAAGTTTCCATGCCTCTGTCTCCTGGTCTATGTTTCATTAACATGAAGATGCGTGCTTTCTCACATCTTAACATCTCTGAAAAAATAAACCATAATTTATGTTGACTTGCAGTTAGTTGGTAGTATTTTCATTTCTTTCCAGTGTACCTAAAAAGATGCTGCCCCTTAGAGTCCCTGGCCCCATAGACTTGATGACAAGGCAGAACATACAACATTAGAATGTTATCAGAGGGGCTGGGGAGATGGCTCAGTGGAATAAGCACTTCCCTGGCAAGCACAAGGGCCTGAGTTCAATCCTTGGTTCTGAAAAAAAAAAAATGCTATCAGAGGGCCAAAGTCAATAAATTTAAAGTTGTGCCTCAAAATGGAAAGCACTCAGAAAGCCAAGCTACCATAACTAATGTCAAATGTGGCACCACTGCACACAGGTGCTCACCGTGCAGGAACAGCCAGCCACTTGCTGCAGGGGACTGAGCACAGCAGTGTCCCCTCTGAGCTTCATCTCACCAGCCCTCCCCTTCCCACAAACAGGGCTCCCCAAGTCGGCTTGCAGAAGAACCACATGAAAGCCTTCTCAAAATGCCAGTGCCTTGGACATCACACACACACACACTCACACAAGCACACAAACACATAAGTGCACATAAACACACACATGCACACAAATACATACATGCACATAAGCACATGCATGTACACAAACACATATGCACACACATGCATGCACACATGCACACAAACACACACATGCACATAAGCACACACATTGACGTAACTAGCCAGGGATAAAGACTTGGCGTTGAGGGTTTTTTAAGCTCCCTAGAGGAGTCTAACGTGTGCCCAGATTGGAAAGCTACTGCATTAGGTTACAGAATCTTGGAGACTGAGGCCCTTCTAGACAGACAGCCAATACAGCAGTGCATTTAGGGGCCTGGTGTCAGTCAGATCCAGGTTCAAGTCTCTGCTCCTTGGCTCCTGACGAAGTGACAAGCTGCTGAACTTCTCACCATCTCTTGGTCTTTATTTATGTATTAGAAATAATATCTATTTTATAAAATTGTTTGGGATGGGCCTGGGAAGATAACTGGGCTGCCAAAGCACCTGCCTGGAGGACCTGGGTTCGATCCCTCGCATCACATGCCATGCCAGACCCAGAACCCCAGGCGCTGAAATCAGGCATGGTGGCGCATGCCTGTAATCCCAGCGCTGGGGAGGCTGAGACAGGAGGATCACTATGAGTCAGGCCTGTGTAGTGAGACCCTGTACCAAATAAATAAATAAACAATCAAAAAATAAAAAATGACACGTCATTGAATGAGCTGGGCATAAACATCTAGTACGTAATTTGTTTGGGGGTGATTTTGTGCTCCCATAGCACT
>NW_004524820.1:1330318-1338875 GCF_000260255.1 Octodon degus | reverse complement strand
GCCGCGGCAGATAGACGAAGGATTGGCATCTAAAACCTTGGTCAGAGGCGAAGTCTAAGGGATCTTTATGAACACGGAGTGTTGAGGTAAGAAGGCGGGTGGGCGCTGCCCTGGATTGAGGCGCACAGCTTGCCACCTCGGGGTAAACCCTGGCCTGGGAAGCTGGGCAGACGGGAAGCCCCAGCCCGCAGGCCTCCGGCCAGGGAGCCCACCAGCAGCCCCTGCCGCACTCCAGTGGTGCTGTACAAACAAGGACTGCAGGGAAACAAAACTCAAGTCCCACGCCTCCCATCAGCATCAAATTTTTATTTCTTTACTAAATAGAAGCTCTGTGGAGGAGAAGCAAAACGACTTTTGAAAAGGAACAAAAAAATAGATTAGAAATCATTTGCTGCCCCCTTGTGGGTGACTTGGTATCTGAGCCTGTCTTCAAGCCTGGAGACGTCCTGGGGAACTTCGCCGACCCACAGTGCTGCAGGCCTCCGCAGAGGACCCGAGGAGCAGCACCCCCACCTCCTTCACCCGTCGCACGAGTGCCCGGAGTCGCCCAGCGCAAGCCTGAACTTGGGGTAGTCACAGGCCGTCTGTGTCATATACTTGTCCTCATAGGAAACTGGGGAGCCGAAACAACAAAAAAGTCTGATTGCCATAGTGTTTACAATTTTCCTTCATCTGGACTTCGGGCTCTGGCCTACCTTTAGGTCAACCAAGGGTGGTGGACACGGGAGAGAACTAGGAAGGTGAGGGACTTCTGGCCCAGTTTCTGCTTCTAGAGAGTAGCAGCGGTCCGGAGCTGAAACCATTATGAAATCTTGGACCAGACATGAGATGAGCTTGAAGCCGCGCCAGAGGCCTGAGAGCAGGGAGGAGGCAATCCAAGCTGGGAGCACAGGCTCTGCGCAGCTCCCCTCGCACTGCGGGCCAGGCCCTGTCCCCTGCGGACCACACAAGACTTCTGGACCCTCAGGAACCAAGAGAACCGCTTTTGTTTTTAGGAATGTTGAAAAAAGTCCTCGTGACTTGGAACAGATCCAAAGTGTGTGGGAAGTTGCGGTCTCCCTAGAGAGCGCCCTGTGCTAATGAAAGATTTAAGATTTCCCTGTTAACCACCACATGATTTGCAATTTAACTCGTAATGTAGATGAACCCAAATAGACTTTTTAATCTATTACATTCTTAATATATTCATATAAAATATGAAATTTAAAGACTCTTACAAAATGCAGCAGCATATTTTAATGATCTAAGGAAAGAGAACTTTAATAAAACACTGTTATTTGCTGTTGTCTTTTTATTGATATATCACAGTTCAAATATTATTACTGGAATAGTGGTTTTACATCTGACATTGCCAGTCCTACTGATAACCCACTACTATTATGGACTACTGGACTATATTGGATTATTTTGCTGAATTCATGCACCTACAATACCTAGATGACAATGGTATACTCATATCCGACAAAACTAGACAAAAAAAGGGGATACAAATGAAGGACCATTTTGTATCTGTATATTCAAAATAAGATATACAGCTACTTTCTCTTAATTCAATGAATAGAAAGATTTGTACTAATAGTGTTTGTGGACAGGATATCATGCCTGAATCTTGCACTATGAATAAGCTCTAAGAAGACAACAATACGCAATGTCTTAATTATTGAATCTGTCCTACTAATCGATTTTGAAACTGTCTCATTGCTATTTGTTTCTCAATAAAATTATTTTTTTTAAAAAAATAGTGGTTTTAAAGTAGTGTCTTTTTAACCCCATGATGGATAAATATCATATTGGCTCCCTAGTGTAAGAATCTGAAAGAAGAAATAAAGCCTGAAAGGTATAATAGATATAGTAAAATGGAAAGACACTGAATTTAAGGATTAAACAATGAAGATGAGAGAAAGGAGAAAAGATAGGGAAAGAGGAAGGGGGAGAAACATGCAAGTATATATACATGATGGCTGAGCTGATTGTACTAATAATTTCCATCAGTTTTTCAAAATAGCAGTTAAGTAGATGCAGGGACCAGGGTTCAATCCCCAGCATGCTGTGCCAGCCCCACCCCAGGGGGACACTGAGACAGTGATTGAGATTGGGCATGGTGGCACATGCACCTGTAATCCCAGAGCTTGGGAGGGTGAAAATAAGAGAATCACTATGAGTCTAATCTGTGTAGTGAGACCCTGTAGACCCTGTACTAAATACATAAGAAAAGAAAATAGCAGTTAATGTTTAGAATTTTCACCTTGACTAACTCTATATGCTGATATCTACGATCTGAACAACTACATCAAGGAGAGCAACATGTAACACAAATTCCATGGTTGAGTGCCTATCATCTTGGTCTTCTAAATGTGTACTGTTTCTAATGTCTTATCAATTATTATACTCTTTAAAATAATTTTTTAAATACAAGGGAAAAAATTAAGATTTCTTGAAAGTAAACTTTAATATTCAATTATTTGTCCAATCTTGCATAAGTATATCTAAGCAACAGATTTGATGGTAAAAATTGATAACCATTCTTAATTAGCTATTCCTGTTTTGAAAATCTGTAACATGTGTATTGTTGTACTCTGTTTCTGTCTTTTTTTCTGTTTTTGCTTGTGTTTTCACTCTTCAAAATAAAATAAAATTGAATTTTGAAACCTTTTTTAGCCCCATGAATATTCACAAAAGAAAAACCTGCTGTATGAACATCTTCCATCCCAAGATCATCATTTTCACTGTTAGTCATTTTTTCCTTATTTAAGTAGCCTAGCATTGTGTACAGCTTTATATTTATGATTCCTCAAATGGAGGATTCATTAAACCCAGACCCAACTGTACCATTCACTTATCTAGAAATTCATGTGATTCTCCATATTCTAAAGCTGTACCGTCCAATATGGTAACCGCTAGGCTTTTGTTGTTGTTGTCTTTTTAAATTTATAATTTTAAAGCATTAAGGTTAAAATCCTTCCACTCACACTAGTCACATTTCATGCGCCCAGTAACTGCAGGTGATGACATAATGGACAGTAAAAATATTGCATGTCCAAGGCCGCAGCAAGTGCTGTGCCTTCCCGGTCTCCTCTCTGGCCTGTCTCCAGACACCCCCAACTTCATTGCACCAACTGGTCTCCCTGGGACATCTCCCTGACCTTCCCACTCTCTCTACCTGTGCCCTCCTCACTCACAGTAAGACCCAGGCTCAACGGCATCTCCTCCGCTGCCCCCTGTGTTCCACCCACTGCACCCCTAAAGAAGCCCTTCAACTTGAACCTCCAAGAACCCATTGCAAGTTGAGAATGTTACAAATGTAAAAATGCATTTCCTGCCACTAATCTCACAAACGTCGTGGATCAGCACTCCAGGGCACCGTAGAGTACCACCTTTCCACTGGCACAATCATGAGGCTATGCAGCACCTGGAGAGTGTTGCCCTGCGCATTGATAGCCTCGAAGGGGATCGAAATTCAAAACTTGAAAGGCTTTCTATTGAATGTGCAGATTTAGGAAAGAATTACTGCTAGTCTCCTGGAAGTGGGTTGAGTCTGACAGGAGCAAAGGAGTTCTCCTGCGGCAACGTGTTATGAGTCCTCACAAGCTTAGCCCATCTGGCGCATGGCTGCTCCCTTTCTACTTCTTGTCATGGTGTGTGGGGCCAGGAGGCCCTCAGCACCGGCCGGGCCGTGCTGTTTGAACCCCTCAGGCACCAGACTCATGAACCCAATAAACATTCTTACTTTGCGTTATCCTACATTGGGTATCCCATTATAGCAACACAAAATGGCCTAATATAAATTTTTAATCTATTCGCAATAATTTTACCAATATAGAATATGTTTTGTTCAATTACTAAGTGTAATACTTTCTTAATTGATAATATTACTTTTATTAATATTCATACATTTGGAGAACTATTTTTTTAAATAAAGAAAATCTCTGATGGAATCATAGCACGAAACAGAGCTCTCAGAAAACATCTTCTCTGTCTTTAAGGTCCAGGAGAAAGAATGGAACTGGAAAGCGGAAGTCTGCGGTGGAAACCCGGGCTCTGCCCACACCAGCTGCGTGTTGGTATGTAAGACACTGAACTTCTCAGCTGCTCATTTATCGTGAGGTTTTGGCTCTGGTGTCTTCTGAGTTCTTCCTGTGCCTACGTTTTTCCAGGGAGCCCCTGGGAGGAAGATGGGCAAGACAGGGCGGAAACCAAGTGATCAGAATGCTCTGCCTCTCATAGAGAAACTAAACTGAAAAGTCTGCTTCTTCTCCCCACCTCCCACCAAGCAGATGCTTTCAGGAGCTGTTGCTTCGGCTAAGACCCCAGAAGCTGTTGCTGCAGTTAAGACTCATAACCAAGTCAGTGCTGAATTGCAATCGCCCTTGGCTGGGGCCTCAGACCTGTGTGTTAGCTTTCAAGTAACAGAATCTTTGCAGGGCATTTAAACATAGCAAAAGGCTACAAACGAGACAAAACTAGTCAAACATCGTTAGTGCCCTTTAAGTCTGGTGATCTGGCTTCTCCCGCGCTGGTGCGGCAAAGTCTTGGCTCAGTGTCATCTTCTAGGAAGGCTTTTCCTGACTGTCCCCACTCCAGTCACTTGCTTTCGCATGACTTCATTTTATGTTCTTTGTAACACTTACCATTAACCAAAACTGTCTTTCTTGTTTGTTGCTCTGTCTGCTGTGTCCACATACACAGTAAAGTACAGGCACTCTTAGGGCACAACTATATCCAAGGCATCGCTAGCATCCAGAATAATGCCCGGGACATGGGAAACCCAAAGTAAATATTTAGTAAATTAATGAGCAAATGAGGTAGCAAAAGTATGAATCACTCCTGCAGTGTAAACAAATTTTGTAGCATCTTTAAACTGCTTCCAACTCCCTTGGCTACCCCTGCAGCACTATATAGTTGTTTGAGGAAAGTCTCTTTCCTGGCTTGATCATTCTTGCTTACACTGTATGCCAGAAAGGGTATATTCACATATGTTCCAGGAAACACACTCTTCTCCTTCAGCATCCTCTTTGCTCTATGTTATGCTTTTAGTAGACGTCATTGAGGTGACTCACTTGCAGCATCTCCCCATCACCAGGAAGCCCAGGCCACAGGAGCTGAGTATCAATGGCTCTGTGTACCTAATAAAACCCTGCACTTCCTGCTGCGTGACCTAGGACAAGGTGCATCAAATGGTGTGGAGAGGAGGAAGCAAGGTAAGGAAGCAAAAATCTCAGTGGCACTCCAGTTAAATCAATTGGATTATTCCAAGAATCTGAAAGGAAGAATTGAAGACCCAGAGATTGAAAGTAAGATATTTACAGAAAACATCACGAACACTTATCACCAAATTTCCTATGATTTGGTTTGTGTTTAGTTGTCCCCCTAAAGCCTCATGCAGTCATTGGGGTGGCTTCTAGAGTTTGTGATTAATTCATGATCCAATGCGAGGATTATGGGTATGAGTGCTACACCTGCCCTGGGGCAGATAATCTACATTACAATGTAAGGAGGGGAGAGAGGCTTTCTGGCTGGCCAACTGCTGCCCTTCCCTTTGCTCTTGCTGTTTTCTGCCACCATGAACTGCTGCCCTCTGCCTTGTGCCACTTTGCCTTGGAGTCAGCCAAATGTGGACTGCAACCTCCACTAACTGTGAGTTAAATAAACCTTTTCTTCCTTCATTTTAGGTATCAGGTATTTTGTCCCAGCAATGAAAGAAAAGTAACTGAGATAGCCCATTTCTGAGATTTGTTTGTCTCATTTTTTTCTTACACTTTTTGTTCCTAGGACCCTGCATAGGTTCATGTTCTATGACATTCAGTGAATAAAGAAGTGCTGAACCACACTCATATTTTCATTTTGCTCTATTCTGATTTCATAGTTTTGTTTCTTTGTTTGTTTGATGTGTTTAGTACAGGGTCTCACTACACAGATCAGACTCATAGCAATCCTCCTGTTTTCAGCCTCCCAAGTGCTGGGATTACAGGTGCACTCCACCATGCCCAGTCTCAGTCGCCATCTCAGTGCATCCTGGGGGGCATGGCCAGCACAGCACACCGGGGTTCAAACTCTGTGTGTCTGCCTAAGCAGCTGCTTTAATCTGCTGACTATCTGGCCCATACTTCTCTCATTCTTCTAGTACCTAGAATATAACTAACTAGTATGTAGTTAATCCTTAGTAAGTATTTATTAAATTAATGAACAAATGAGCTCAGCAAAACTATTCTTGGTGAAAAATAACAGAATTCTTCCAGCTATTGCCTAATGCTTATGGTCAAATTAGTCTCCACTGACTCTAGATCAAGTGTAACTCCAGCCCATTCTGCAGCACTTGACCTTGTCACTTTTATCTGATAGTTATTATTGCAATCAAATGGATAATTATAGCAAGGATAAATGTACAATTGATGGATGTTCACCAGAAGGAAGCTATTGGTGCTCAGTGAAGAACAAGAAACTTTCTAGAAGCCTGGAAAGAGTCCAGACCCTGGACGAAAATTATACAAAGCCCAAATGATCAAATGTTATAGGAATAACTATTAATTCTAAATTAATGTTATAACAATCATGTGCATAATCAGAAAAAAAGAAACTGGAAGAATCTGGCTTCTTCGAAGTTTTCATGGAAGAGATCTAAGAATTTCAACTGAACCTAATCTGAGTATATACCAACACGAGATAAACACAATACTTTGAGAAGTAATAAATTGATAAAATCCCTATGTCCAGATAGGCAACAGCAGTTCTGTAGTCTGGATTAAACACTATTGGAAGTACTGTATCAAAGTCTATGCCACCCTACAAGAATGACAGTGATTACTGAAACTGTCCTACCAATTTGATTTGAAATTGTCTCATTGCTATTTGTTTCTCAATAAAATTATGGAAAATAAAATAAAATAAAATAAAAATACACTTTCTTAACTGCTAAAAATGGAAAATAAATGATTTGTTGAGTCAAAAAAATAAAAATAAAAAGAATGACAGTGGCCACAGATGATCCAAGTAAGGGCTCTAAAAAAGTGAGTTACCATAGCCATGAGGAACCATTAAAGGGGGCAGGGTATGAAGTCTAAAGGAAGAAAGGCTTCAGAAGCCCTAATTGCTTCATCACAGCTTGGAAGAGAAAGCGCATGAAAGTCTTCCTTGGAACTCTAGTGAGCAGAAGCAGGAGCACTGGGAGAAAACGCAGAAGGACACAATTTGCTCTGCAGAATAACAGCCTACTTTCAGAACTCTCCAATACAATAATGCACCAAGCCAAGAAGTGAGTTCTCCTCCCTAGAAATATTCTCAAATAGCTCATTTCTAGGTATTTAGCAAGTGCATCTGCACAGGCCATCCAAACTCTTTTAGTGGTAAAATGTGGTGCTATGTGAGTCTCTTCACTTACTGTGTAAGTGGAAATCAACAAGTAAACTGCTTTCTCTCGGATTTGCCAGCCCCACCTGTAAGAACAAAAGACTAGTAAAAGGGCTCCCTCATACACATTGCAAAATTCTGTAACTTACAATGGTGAGGGACTGGGACATCCAAGGTGAAGAAAGGGTCCATTCATAGAGAGAAGACAAGACAGCAAGGAAAGAGACATCTCCAACTCCAGGGAAAAGGAAAGGTTGATCAAAGAGCAATGTCAGAGAAGTTTCAAGAGGGAAGTAAGCATGAACAAAGTCATAAAACAGGAGAAGAAAAGAAAACAAAGGGAGAAAAAGAAACATGAAGTTCTTCCTTTGCCACCCTCTCCCAGGTCTACTTCATAGCTCCACCTCCAGCCTCTTTATTGTTTAGCTAATTTGATGAGTTTCAACTGGCATTGATGGGAAGCATGTGGGTAACACCATAGTTTTAACTTCCAATTCATCATGGTATCTTTTTTCCTAAGCAAAGATTTTTCTGAGACCCATTGCCTTGCCCCTTTCTATTCATCACATATTAAAGGTTTCCGGGAGCCTCTAAGTTTCCCATTTATGTCGATGCTCCCACTTGGTATGCTGAAGCTATTTCATGCCATTCGTTATGAATGAGCTGCAACAGCGTGGCAACAGCACTCAGCAAATAGCTCCCAACTCCAGGTGCCGTTACATGCAAGTGAGACTAAATGTATGAATTTTTAGCAGGAATAATGTAGTTCGTGTTGACATTACTCACAGCTTTCCCAAGAAGACAAGTATTAATCAGACAATACTGGTGTAGTTCTCAGTGTATAAATATTTGGGTGTCTGGCTAAACAGTGCCCTAACCTTTAAAATGCATATAGACCTTATGCTTTAAACAAGATCATCAGTATAAAGGGCAATTTAGGACAAATAAAAGGAAGAATTTCTTTGCACAGGTGTATGGATGCGTGTAGAGCCCATTATCTCAAGTTTAAATGACATAAAAATAAAAAATAAACCCAAAAAGGATTTAGGTAAGTCAGCAATCACAAAGTTCTGTGAATTCTTCCCTCAAAACCACTTGAACATTGCAGCAAATGCCTGTAGTCCTGGCCTCTTGGGAGGCTGATGGAAAAGGATCACTTGAGCCCAGGAGTTTAAGCTGAACTGGGCTACATATCAAGACCACTCTCAAAAAA
>NW_004524820.1:1297903-1330128 GCF_000260255.1 Octodon degus | reverse complement strand
CCTGGTTCCACAAAAATAAATAAATAAATAAATAAATAAATAATGTTTTAAAATTTCAGAAGCTCAGTTATATTTTTCTAGAAGCTTCTAATTTAGACAGTGGGATATATGATATACCTCAGGTGATAGAGAGTATATGCTCTGTTCTAAAGAAACAGATAGACAGTAATTGCTTCAGAAGTTAAGAAGAGATTTGTCAGGGCAGCAAAAGTTCCCGAGAAGGAAGAACTTGATACGGGGTCGCACAGACAAGCTGGCAGGATGGCTGCCCTATGGGGCAATCCATGAAGGCGGCCAGGAGTGTATGAGATAATTTTGAGTAAATGAACTGTCTGGATAAAAACAGAGTTCATGTGAAGAAAATTCACACAGGAGGTCAGGAAAATGAGAACTTCCGAAACCAGATATTGGATACACCTGCTAAGAAGGTCACAGCCTCGGGATTGTTCTGTAAAGAGTGAAGACGCAGTGAAGGTATCTGAGCAGGAGGCTCTGAGAAGAAGCAGCTGCGCTCCAGGCTGACAGTAACGACGTCAACAGGAAGGAAGGAACACAGGAGGCCACAGTGCTCTCACCTGCACAGTGCTGCCTGCTTAATCTTCCTTTTCCCATCTGATGAACTCCTGCACACAAATCCTCATTCCATACTAGACCAAGTCAGAGTCCTCTCAGCCCCACCCTGCTTTGGTCCTACCCAAATCCATTTAGAGTCTAAGTTGCCACTTATCGTAGAACCTTTCCACTTCAGCTAACCAGTCCAACTTGTATACAGTTCATTAGTAACAAACACATCCAGGTCACCCATTCTGCCCAGCTCTGTTCTAGGTGTGAGAAAGGAAGGCTGAAGGCCTGTATTCTAATGGAATGCCATTTACACCATTTTTTGTATAATCATCCCAGCTGAAGGATGTGGTACTTTAATTTTCTTTCTTCTATCAACTTCCACCTCTCTCCCCTTCTCCACCCCATGCATGGACTGAATCACTGTAGCTGTTCACTCTTCCTGAGTTAAAACAGAGAAAAGAAAAAAGTGTTGAGGGTTGTTGAACTGGTCTGTCACCAAGATGGTTGTAGACATTTGTGGACGTGTAAATGTGACACTCTTGGGAATACTACAGTGGGATATGTGGAGACTCCCAGTATTGGAGTCCTATCATCTGGAAGTTCCTATAAAACCTGAAAGTACATCTCCTTTTGTAGTATCTTTCATCGTTTTGCCATTGTCCCTTGGATAGGATTCTTTTATCCTAGAGGACTATCCATTCACCCATGCATAATCTTATTCCTCCTCCTTTAATTTGTATCAGGCATTGCATCCCAGGAACATAAAAGCTGATTAATACACTACGTGATTCATTTTATATGGGTGTTAGCTTCAATCCAGGTTATTAAAGATTTGATAATATCCCTACATGCTAAAAGGATAAACTCAGGGTCTCACTTTGGGAATAAAATACATGGCCACATTAATCAATTAGTTGGAGGTTTTATCATTCTTTTTTATCAATAAATAAGACTAGGGTCAGCCAGGTAACTCAGCAGACTAAAGCACCTGCTTAGGCAGGCTCAGGGCGTTCAATCCCTGGCTTTCAGTGCTGGCCCTGCCCCTGGGGCACACTGAGACCATAATTGAGACTGGGTGTGGTGGTGCACACCTGTAATCCCAGCACTCGGGAGGCTGAAAACAGGAGGATCACTACAAGTCTGATCTACAGAATGAGACCCTGTACTAAAAACATAATAAAATAAAATAATACTAGGAGCTTGCATGAAGGAAGAAAGAAGGCAGGGCTGGTTAGAGTAGTTCTCTTACCTCCCACCTTCCCTCTGCACACACTGAGCCTGAAAAGAGCAGATGCCAGAGTTCTTCCTATTTGAGGAGGCCCCTGGTGGACTTAAGACTATCAAACCCATGCAGAAAATTATCTGGTTCCCTTTTGCACATACATGCTACATTTTACCGACTGTAAAACTGGGGCTCACCTCACTTTCAAGTAATGGCTCAAAATAAGAAATAGCAACTGTTTCCACAAACCCCACTGAGGTTGACACATAAGCAAATCTCAGAGGTAGATGAGGGGAAGAGGTGGGGCCTGAGGTTCCACTTCCCCCATGCTTAGCGGCTTAATGCCTGATAAAGAGCTCAACCACTCAGTGAGAAGTCCACCTCTTAACATAGAGACAGAGACAGTGGTACTATCTTAAAGAGACTTTCCAAAGTCCTCCTAAACGGCAGAATCCCATCCAAGGGGCAATGGCAAATCATAAAAGATCCTCCAAAGGAGATGTATTTTTAGGCTTTATAGGAACTGCCAGGGGCTGGTGAGATGGCTCAGTAGAATAAGCGCTTCCCTGGCAAATGCAAGGGCCTGAGTTCAATCCCCAGTTCCACCAAAAAAGAGAAAAAAGAGAGAAAGAATCTGTCCCTCTCTGTGTGACAATCAGCCTAGATCTACAAATGCTAGTGTTTTAGCAAAGCATGTCACTAACCTCACTCCACTTCCTAGAAGATACAAAAGTGATAACTGAAAGGAATAAACTTCCAAGACCTCAAAAGAAATGCACCAACAGTTTTAATGCATGTAGTCTCATTAATTAATAAAATACATAAGCTGTGCTTATGGGGTGACATCCATGCCCTGTAGTCCTGGCACTTGAGAGGTTGAGGCAGCAGGATCACCATGAGTTCAAGGCCAGCCTGGGCTACATAGGGAGCTCAAGAGCAGCCTAAATTACAGAGCAACACCCTGTGTCAAAACGCTAAATAAATAAATGGTTAAGCACCTAGAAACAAACACAAAGAAAGAGTTGAGAATGTCAGTGTGTGTGTGTGTGTGTGTGTGTGTGTGTGTGTGTGTGTGTGTGTGTTTGGACATCAGAGGCGAAGAAATCTGACAGTAAAGGTGTCAATGAAGTAATTTATTGGGTAACATTAGCAGTGGAAGGGTGGAGAAAAATACAGTGCCAACCATGGGCAGGATTTGGAATTCAAATCCATGGCACATGCGTGTCAAGGCAACAGGAGCTGTTTGAGTTATGGGGCTATAATTCCATCCAGGAATGCTGAGGACTGCATAAACCACCTGAGTCTACAGAAATTACTACCCCATATTTCAGTCACCTGTGGTTTGTTCTCTGAGCAATTTACTGACTGCTTTTGCACAGTAAGTTGTGTCAGACTTCAAACTTTGGATATTTCTTTGCAATTTGATTTGTCTTTTACCTGAAAATTTGTCTGTTCTTGTAACAAAACTTGATTGAGCGTTTATTACAGGTATCATGCTTGGAAGAAGTAGATTGTTCAGTCCCCTTTGGACCTCCAGCTATTGTGTGCTTTAAGCCCTTAAGTTTATCCAACACAGAAATCAGAAAACTTATGGCCAGCAAAGGTGACTTGCCCAGAGAATGAATGCCTAGGCAACAAGAAGGAAAGACAATGTTTAAGTGATTTGGGTGGTGTTCCCAGAGTGTTTCATCCTCAGATATCTATTAAGAAGTTTCCCAGAACTCCACCCACAGGGGAGAGCTGCAGCACAATAGTTCAGGAAAGTTGCTTGTAAGAGAAACGGAATCGCCCAGACCGTGCTAAGATACAAGTTCCACACACACAGTTCATGCACACCACCTGCCTCGGAGCAGCTAACACACGTCACTGAGCAAAACCAAGGCCTTCCCTACCACAGGCACGCACTACAGCAATTTTAACCATGCTAAGACACCTCCTGCTTCCTTCATGCCTTCAGTGCTAATGTTTTTTACCTGTGTAAGACTCTGCAGGTGGAAAGAGAGTCCTTGACAGTGTTAGTTGTCTCCAAAGGATGAGTGTTCCAGGTTAGATCTAGTGTCCTTCCCACCAGCCATGGGGGCACACACCTGTAATCCCAGCACTTGGGAGGCTGAGGCAGGAGGATCACTATCAGTTCCAGGCCAGCCTTTGCTGCACAGTGAGTTCCAGGCCGGCCTGAGCTATGTAGCAAGACCTTGTCTTTAAAAAACAAAACAAATAAAATGTCCCTGGTGACTTACTGCTGGAGGCAAAGGCTTCCTAGAGGTGGGTTCTAGGGACACAATCTGGAAGGGAGTGCTCTCGCTCCCCACTGCTCCCTTCTCTCTGCTTCCTGGCTGCAATGTGGTTTAGTGCTCCTTCATCACTCCCTTCCACCATGCCTTTTCTTTTTGCATCCAGCAGACCACAGACTGAAATTATGAGTCAAAATAGACCTCTCCACCCTTACATTGCCAGTGTCCAGAGGAAAGTGACAATGAGGATACAGCAGAACCTCACACTAATTAGAATTCGGGTTGTGGAGTCCAGAGCAACCACACCCCAGACATTCAGGCTTCTCAAAGTTTCTAACCAAAGAAAGCTGTTTCTTCTACGCTAGAGAGAGGGCACAGCTGAAAGTGCCATGAGTTGGGAAAATACATAAACCATCTGGACAATAAGGACAGAGGAACAATAGAGAGAGGCAGGGAAGCTGTAAGAGGCTTCCCTGCACTCAGACCATCCTGTTACCAGCGTCTGTCTTTAATCAGCCCGATGTGTATGTTCGTGTCTTACCTTCTATGGAGGGAAGGGTCAGTGTTCATCTTTATGTCCACCACCGTCTAACGCAGGGAAATTATGGAGGCTGAGATGGTCAATAATCTGCCATTTGCAACCTGGAGATCCAAGAGGGCCTCTCGCATAACTTGGTCTAAATCCAGAAGCTACTGGGAACGTTGAGGCTATGAATCTTTTAATCCAAGAGCAAAACAAGATGACATGAGATGATTCAGCTCAAGCAGTGAGGCAAGGGTGAAAAAGAAGGCTGTCTGAATCCACACTTTACCTATTCAGGTTCTTAGTATATTGAATGATGGTCAAGCACACACACAAAGGCAGTCAATTCTGCTGAATCAAAGAATGCTTTGTGAACCTGTGCGGAAATTTCTCTGGGCTATGTAGCTAGAAGTGTTAACCAGTATGCATGTTTTAACTTACTTAGGTGCTCCTGAATCATCCTTCAAGTTTCTTGTGCCAGGGCAAACTCCCTCCTAGAATATGTGAATTCCTGCAGTGCTAGGCACATTCAGAAACACATCCAAAATGGTATCACAGAACACACACCCAGGAACTGTTCATCGATGGCCTATTTGAGCAGACACTTACAGTAAACCATCATTAACTGCCACCAACCCACTGTCAAAGAAATGAACACCCATGGTGATGATGAAGGTGATGGTGGTATATTGATGATGATGGTGACAGTGATGGTGACAGTGATGGTGATGGTGAATAGTGACAATCACAATACCTATCTCATAGGCTTGTAAAGATCCAGTGAGCTAATACAGTAGGTTACTGTGCTTGATACACAGTAGGTGACAAGTAAATATGAGATATGATTACTTCTTTGGGCCAATAAACTCCTATTTCCAGTGCTGTGAAAATCATCAAGTCAGTATTCATAACACTAGTGACATGCCTAGGAATTACTAGCTCTGACATTATCTTTAAGACTATTGTGCAAATGCAAATCACTAATAATTGCTATTCTCTCTCCACACCATTTGCTTCAGTTATCCCTTGAGGGTTGTGGTTTCACTTCTACTCCCTTCCCAAATTCAGATCTCACACCTCCTACTGAATCCTCAAATTCAAGACTTCTAGAATGAAACTTCTCTTCCCCCTCAATCCCATTCTCCTCCTCCACAGTTGTCACATCTGACAAGAGAATCATGGGAGAGAAATTTCAGTGTCACCTTCACCAGCTCTCTCCCTGGTGCTCCTCACATCCAAGGAGTCCCTCCACAGCAGAGGAACTGTTAGGATTAGTAGGGGAGTCCCTGCTCATCCCTGTCCCCCACTCCACCCTCCCTCACCCCCAGCCCCATGTCAGGCCTCCAGCCCCACCCTGAGCCACCAAAATCAGATCCAGTCACTCTGCCACAGCTTATTTTCCAACTAGTCCTGCACCCAGACTGCTCTCCAATAAATCTTAAACACAGCCTTTTTTGTTGTTAGTCCCTTGCTCATAAACCTTCCTCACCAGCAAACCTTGGTTACTGTACCTCACCCAGCAGTCTGTATGATTTCTGCCATCTTCCTTTGACTTCAACTAATGCTAGAGGGAGGCCGGTGAGGGCAGGGAAAGAAGCAGAAGGGCTCCTTATCATCAACATTTGTAAACACAACGGTAGAGAAGGAACCTGAGCTGCCCATCCACAACAGACCTTCTCTGACTCTTCCACCGTTCCAGGCTGCCTGTGGTGTTTGCATAAACAAGGATTTGAAGGATACATTGCAGAGGAGGAACTACCCTGCATGCTTGCCAAGGCCAAACACAGCCTCCGGTAGGCAATCCTCAGCCTCAGATCCTAACAGTTCCTCTGCAGCAGACAGTTCCTCTAAGTCTTCAAAGCAGGAATTCTGGCAGTGAAATAGACCAGGGACCTCGCAGACACACAGACAGTAACACCGCAATTCCCAAGGTGAAGAAACCGCTTCATTTTTCTCTTTGTTTGCCGAAGTTCCCTTTCATTCCAAAGATAAGCTACTTTAACTTTGGCAGTTTTTAAAATAAAAGTCTGTTGCTAAAAGGAACCAGCCCCTCTGGGAAGTGTATAATGGGTGCTGACAGTGACACCATCTACAAACAAAATAGGCAGCTCTTGAGCAAGAGAGTAAGCCAGCTCTGCTACCTCTCAGAGGAAGACAAAAATTTGAGTATCGAGGCATGGACCGTGCAGTACAAATGGCAGGAAAGCATTCGTCCCACTTCTGATAGTACAGCACACTGGAAAGGCCAACAACCCCTTCAAGGTGAGGAAGGAAAGCCCCGTACCAGGGCAGATGCTTGGCTCAAAGACCAGAACACCCACGCCAGCGCTAGAAGGGTCTGCAGCTAACCACATGGAGGGCACTGTACGCTTGCTCCCAAACATTGCTGATTAGGATCCAAGTTAATAAGCAGAGTGGAATGGTAAAGTTTTACAGATCAAGAGAGAAAAGAGGCCTGATGGGATAGAAACAAATTATTATTTCTGCATGTGATTGGGGGGTCTCCTTATTTTCTATTTTATGAATATTCTCATGGCATGGGAGGTGGGTGGAATTTGGGATGTTACCTTATTGTAAGCTGTTCTAAATGGTAAGAAGCACATATTTGAGCTAAGATTTCAAGTATCCTGCATGGCTCTTAGACCCTGGCATGCCTGTAGCCCCAGCTATCACCGAGGTGCGCCACCATATGCAGATGTGTGGAACATTTAAAAATAACTTTTTTTTTTTTTTTTTTTTTTTTTTTGCGGAACCAGGGATTGAACTCAGGCCCTTGAGCTTGCCAGGGAAGCGCTTATTCTACTAAGCCATCTCCCTGGGCCCAAAAATAACATTTGTGCTTCCAAAACATCACTGTGCATCTCTGCCCTAAGAGACAACAGGTGCACATCTTTGCCCTGTTACTCTATGCAAGTTCACCTCCCCAAGCCTCTTTCTGTCTGTGAAATAGGAATCATAATTTATTGGAGAGGTCTGCACACTAATTGGGACAATATTTATACAAGCAAAAGTTGGCTCATTTTAGGGTGGGACCCCGCAAAGGCCTGAGGAGACCCTCGCAGCCCTCTCACTCCTCGCCCTCCGCTACTGGAGTTACCACTCTGCACACACAACACTGGGCATGAAGGTAAAGCAGTGCAGGGCAGAACGGCATATTGCAGAGACCATGTTTCTTTAAAAACACTCATCTCAAATTCTAGCAGGGAGTTATACACTTAAAAAATTCATTACGTTGTTCTAATTAGACGAGAGCCTTACAACTAAAACATTCCCCCAATCATCTAAGAGACCACCATTGAACAGTATATCAGATGCAAAAATTTCAGATTTTCCTCCTGGGTGTAAAGTCAAAACATTCAAATGTGGAAAAGAGAAGCAAAATGGAATGAAGACATTCACAGCAAGCTGTTTCATATCCATTAGTTATCATTTACACATCAAATACATACAGCATTAAGAACAAATGTACAGGAGTTCCACATTTATATACAGTAGTCAACATAGTGCACAATTCAAATCTATCTTACAATCAAGTGTACAAGTTTATATATGGCTTTATAAACTACTAACAATAACTGTGCTAAAGTAATTTGTAGATCCAGAAATAGACACTGGAATGCCGCCTCCACGTTGGGCCCTTTTTCAGCAAGATGCTCTTCATTGTGTTGCGAGAAGGTGCAGGCAAATGTCACCTGGCAGTGTCCACCAACCGCCCCCACACAGCTGAAATTTGGGTTCAAATCATGCCAACATGGGCCCTTGCTATCTCAGATACCTGAAGATAAATCTGTCTATCTCCCACATATTTGGATACATAGGGCTATAAACAAATAGAAGATGGATCATCATGAAATGATGATTACCAGGTGTTACCAAAACGTGCTTTTCAGCTTGGTGTGCAAATTCTGTGGCCATACTCCTGCATTCGCGTTACTGTGTTCCTCCTCCTTTCTTGGTTTGCTCCAATCAATGTTGTGAAATTTTTCAGGAACTTTCAAAGCATTCTGAATCAAGTGGTCCCAAAAACAGAATTAAAAGGACTGCTCATAGAAGTTACAACTAATTGCTCACTCTTCCCTAACCCTAACCACAAATACCTGTCTTAAGTAAAAATAAATAAATACCTTGAACTAAAGTCATGGGTCCATGCTTATTTTTTGTTCACTTGGTCATACACGTTACAGACTCGCTAATCATCTACAGCCTCTGGGAGCTACCAGTAAATAGTCCTTGCACCATCCCTTAAACTTCATTGAGTACCCAAGAATATGCATTTTTAAAATTCTCTGCTGGCTATGGCTTTTTTTAATGTGTATCTTATAATAGTAGACCAGTATATACATACACAACAGTGTGTGTATATATATACATTTGTGTATATCATAAAAAAATACAACAAGGAACATGCACAGAAAGGTTTGTGATACATGAATAAGCACAAAGATTCAGAGACCACTGCCTAAATAGGGATGATTTGAGAGGTCTCCAAACACTTAAGAAAAAAGAAACCCTTCTCTAAAGTAGAATGCATAATCCTTTGTACATTTTTTCTTTATAAAATAAAACATCGGTGCCATGATCCCTTTTGAGAGACAAGAAGGAAGTTACAAAATCAAAGGGGTAAATTTCTTGGGGCAAGCACTCTGAGCTGCTCTGCAAATCCCCAGGCCTAGTTTTGACAGGGCAATTCAGGCCACAAGCATGGAAATTAAGGTAGTGATAAATGTACCTCAGTATTTCCTGCACTGGCCATTTTTATGTTCATAAGCAAACATACTTGCCCCACACCTAGCACATTTTTAACACAGTCAAATCACATGTTTGCTCGAAGCCCTGATATTTGTTGCTGTTTTCTTCTTTCCTCCCACTCAGTGAAATCCTAAAACTCCTACATGAATGACTCAGTGTCTCATTTTTACAACCGTGACTATGGAGAAACTGTCACCCATGTCAGTGTTTGTGTTGTCACACATCCAGTGCCATGTAGATAATTGGGGAAAGCATAGCCTACAGTAAGCATGATCCGATCCCATGAGTCTTATTACTGGAGGTAAAATCATTTTGAGAGGAGTAAAACATGTCACTCCTGCTGAAGTAGAGCTCCCTCAGACATTTGAACACTACTTTTAGCCTTATTGGTGCAAAAAAATCACATGCAATTAAAGGTAAAAATACAATCATGGGGAGGATAATAAGCCAAACATGATCTCTTGGAGTTTTGGGAGGATGGGGTGGAAGGAAATTTGAAAGAACATTCACTTCTGTTCTGAACAACTATTAAAGGGAAAAGTCCACAGATTGCTTTTTTAAAAGGAAGAGGATGGTAAATACATACAGCACTCATCTTTTCTCCCTCCTACGAATAATTATATTCTCTCTGTTAACAGTTTAGCTACCACTAATTAATACGGCAATTCAAAAGCTAGATGTTAGTTTTTAAAAGTGATGGAGTAATTTTTGAAAAATAAAAGTATTACAGAAAGAAAAAGATATTGCTAATAAAGGAAAACCATTCTACAGTCACAGATCAATAACAAATAAAAATAAATGTTTCCTGATGTTGTAGGGTAGGGGGATTATACTTAGTAACTCTACTTTTTATAAAGTTATACACCTATATATGTATATGTCTACAGTTAATGGAATGTTCCAAGATATCTAAAGCTATAATAAGGGACAAAAGGATTTTTACATATGTAAGATGGCTATCAAGATCATTGCTGAAATTATTTGTGTACAGAACTCCCAAGTATTGTATTAATCTTTCACTCCACATGATTTGCTTCTCTGCTAAAACAATCAATCAGGAGTTTGGTGCTGGCCAGACCACATCCATAAGTTAATTTTTTATTTCAATGGTCTTCTTTATTTGTCCACAAATTAAACATCTTGGGGTTAAAAAAAAGAAGGAATTGCCTGAGTCATTCTCTATCACTAAAAGTCACTGTCCTTTCATTGAAAATATACTCAACAACTGTTCTATGGAAGAATGAATAAATGCACGAAAATCTGATTACACAAATCTTATTCCTGTGAGCGCAAACCCAGCCACTTTGCTCCCACCTTCCACTGCAGACTGACCACCTTTCCCTGAGGCATTGGTAGGCTTCTGGGCTGACATGCAGCTCAATTGGCCCCAAACTCATTTTGACCAATCACTTTTTGGGTGGTTAAAAGCTAGATGATGACTATAAATCCCCATCACTTTCAAAATACCAAATCTGTCAAAACAAAGTTATTTTCTCATACAACATAAGACAGCACTTTCTTCCTCCTCTTTTAACCCATAGTCAATGTGGATAATAATGGAAATGACTTGTGCTTGCAAGTCATATATTTATACCAATTTTTCTCCTCTGTACATATGTTAGAGGCTAAAGAGACAGCAGCAACAGGAATATTCAAAGACGCTTTAGGATAAGATGTCTTCAACTCGGGGCCGTGAACCCCCTAAGGAATCCATGAGCAATTTCAGATCTTTAAATCTGAATTTATATGTACAACTTTAGATATTTGCATATAGGCATTTTTCTGGGAATAAGGTATGGGATTTTCATTCGATTATCAGTGGAATCCTTGCCAAAATGGAAAACAACTACTTTAGAGTATGTGGCCCACTTTCTCAGCAAACTTTTTGCACATAGCCTTCAGGGAAAGAAATGGTGAAAGCTTTGCTTTTAGAGGAAGCAATGGTAATGAGCTGGGAATTCTTCATGCGGAACTGATGAAGCTGGGCCCTAAGAGATGGGTCTGATTTGGGCCAGTGGAAAGGAGACAGGAGCGGTTCAGGAGGGGGAAGCATGCGCAGAGGCAGCGAGGTGAGGAGCCCTGAGGCGTGGTTAGCCACCGGCACACAGCTGAGCCACTGCGCTGGAGCACTCTGCCCAGAGGGAACCACGGGACAGAAGAGAATAAAGAAGTGACAATACCAGGCCCTGAGGTGCCTGGGATTCCTCATCTGAGAAAGTGGTATGCCCCATAGGGGCCAGAGACCTTTTTATAAAAAAGAAAAAGATTACTCCAGTGGTGATGGGTGGGATGGATTTGGGATCAAGCACATAAGAGACTCGCAGAGGAGACTCTGCCAAAGGTTTCCTGTAAGTCAGACTGCCACGTCCGCTCTGTTACCCTGCTACACCCAGTGTGCATCCTGGAGTCAATCCAGGGTAAATATTCAGTAAATAAGCAATCTGGACTGGATTAGGCAAAAGATAAATACGAATAAGAAGCCGTGGGGATCTGGGAATTCATCTTGCTGTTACTCACAGAGCCTCGCAGTACTGTGCAAGAAAGGAACATCGAAGATGCGTTTCTGGAGTTGGCCTGGACCATGCTCCCTAAATGGGAGGGGTGGGAGTGAGGAAGGATTCCAGGCACACTCAGGGGCATGGATGGTTCCTCAGGACAATGAGTTTCATGAAGAAATCAAGCCCACGTGGCACAAGGAAAAGAATTTTCTAGGGCAACTTGGAAGACCTCAGCCTTGGGTCCTACATGTATGTCACAGCCAGGAGAAGTGCCACAGGCTCTTTTGGAAGGGGCTTTCTAGAGTGGATGTGTGAGCTGGCCACATATGCCTATGACTGTATACTTTCTCCCGAGGAAAGCGAGGCAAGACCCAGGAGCCTGCAACCTTAGCGGCTCCTTTCCTTGAGCCCTACCCCTCTCACTACAGCATATCATAAAACGTCTGCATGCCCAGGCAGGGCTCACACGAGGACGAGGCTTCACTTGTGGCTCAAGTTCCACTGATTCTAAGTCTTCTGGAAGCCCCTGGCCTATTCACAATTAATTACAGAACAGCAAAATGGCAAAGTCCAGCAGGGAGTCCATCCCTGCTGAAATTTATCCTGTCCTTCTATCCGTTCTGATGGGCAGCAAAGCACATAACAGCTGTCTGCTGATCCCGATAAGTGGGATGCTAGGTAGATATGAAGGAAGACTTTATTTTTATAACAAAAGGTTTTTTTCAAGAGCATGTGACCCATGAAACTTCTGTTCAGTCAAAAGCATCTGTTAAAGACCATATCTCCTTAAGTTACTTTCTAATAAAAAAGAAATCAGAACTTGAACAAGCAAGCCAAGTAACCAAGAGAGTCCCCAGTTTCCTGTTAGTTTCTGTGTCTTATAAGTAGCACCTATTCATCACATTGGGGAACACATCTAGTCTGGTTAGCTTAAGAATGAACCCCACAAAAAGCCCTCCCAAAAAAGCCTCCAACCATGGTATTTTTGTCTTGGCCATTTTTTTTTTCTTGAACCATACTGGGAAATTATGACTGACACAGATTGTAGGGTTCTAAGTCAAGTCTGTGCCTACAAAACACTGAGTGCTCGGTCTTCATAATATCCACTCGCATCCCTGAAGGGGGTACCTGAGTGAATGCATTATCCTGCAGTTCGCATGGAACACTGGCTCTCTACACCCTCGCCCTCCAAGTACTGCATGATTAAAAACATATATACCTCATACACTCAATGATTCTTACAGTGAAAATCCATCTCATTTAGTACTATACAGTAAAAAATATATAGTGAACAAAATTTCAGCCCTTTCTTTCCAGTCAAGGGTGAGAAGAGGTAAACTCAATCCTCATGCAACCAGGTCCATAGTCCACCTGTTCATTATGCCCACATTTGCAGATCAGGAGAGTCCCTAGTGTCACAGAACTGCTACTTCTGCCTTAAAACAAACTTTCTAAAAAGAGTAGAGGCAAACAGTCATCCCAAACTATGTAAAGCTGAAGACAGGCTTACTTATGCTTATCTTCTCTACCCTATTCATGGTAAGCATCAGAAAGTCCCCTTGAATAGGTATAGTTTTAATAAAATATGAGCAACTAAGCTTTCTGAGGAATAAGAATTTTGAGCTTAGAATATTTCAGCATTTGTTCCCAGATTGTTTTACAAGAGCTATACTCAAAAAAGTTTTTCTTTTTGCTTCAAGTGAAGTACAGGAATTGTTCAGAAGCTTTTGCCTTTTAAGAAATGCCTCTTAGGCAGAGATGATGGCAAATGTCTGTAATCCCAGTACTCAGGAGGATGAGGCAGGAGGATCATTAGAGTTTAGGGCCAACCTGGTCTATGTAGTGAGTCAAAGTCCAGCCTGAGTACATACTGAGACTGCAGAGAGAGAGAGAGAGAGAGAGAGAGAGAGAGAGAGAGAGAGAGAGAGAGCCTAACTGATGATAAAAAAAAAATCCTTTTGTCAAAAACCAAGCAGCTTTGTTTGCAGTTGTAAATTTCAAAGCTGGCTCTCCTGTCCCTTCATCACATAGGATTCTCACCCCAAATGTCCTCGTAAAATGTCCTAAAACAAAACAACAACAACAAAAAAATGTCCTAAAACAACAATAACTATCTTCAGAGATAAGAGCGCCTTCTCATTGTGGAGAAGCACAGCTCCAGAGCTCTGTGTAGAGCCAGGGAGGAGGGTGAGGGTCGGAGATCCTTAAGAAACACTGCGATCCGTTCTGAGCACCGCCCAGCTCGCACTTGGCAACAGCTGAAAACGCCAGAAGAGTTGTAGCTACAAAACCGCAGAGAGTGTTTTGGTAAAGTAGCATTACCTTCATCCTAGTCTATCTTTTCAATATGTCTTCACAAGGCTTGTTTTCAAAAAAAAGACATTAAAAGTTGGCATGCATCTGCCTGCAAAAATCAATTGAATACTTCCCCTTCTCCACTCCAGCACTCTCCCCCACATTCCTGAGCTTTATCCAGGACATAACAAAGAACAACATTCCAGCATGAGTTCAGACTACAGTAGAAACATTTTTGTAAAACAACTGTAGGATAACGACAACGACAAAGTCCTGATGGTGGCCCTGTGTATGCCTCATCTGCTCAACTTTTGCCAGTGACTATGATCACCGTAGCCCAGAGAGCAAATTCCTTTGCCTTCAGATCTTCACACAAATGAAGCACAATAAAGACTTAAGTGTTGTGTTCCTGTCACAACACTTCCAAGAGGTTGAAAGAGCCAGAGGAATGTGACCGCATGAATCCCCACAACACCCCTGTGAGGTAGGTAGGTGGAGGGTATTGTCATCCCCACTTTACAGGTGGGAGAAATGAGGCACGCAATAGTTAAGGGACTGGCCTCCAATCACATAGCTAGTCACTGGCAAGGCTTAGAATAAAACTTAAACTGATTAGCACCTAGCACGGTGCTTGGCACACAGTAGGTGTTCATTGAATATCTGTGGATTTTATTGGACTTATGTTCAACATACAATATACACACATAGAGTACAAGTGGCCATCACAGGACATTTGTCTCCTACACGTTGTCTGATGTCCCTCATACCTCATATCCTG
Organism: Octodon degus; assembly: GCF_000260255.1. NCBI lineage: Eukaryota > Metazoa > Chordata > Mammalia > Rodentia > Octodontidae > Octodon > Octodon degus. The sequence continues at coordinate 1,315,265 of NW_004524820.1, read as the reverse complement.
GAGGATGGAGGATGTTCAAGAATCTCATAACCTAAGCCCTCAGTGAGGAGGACCAGGACAGATACTACCAGCTGACAACCCACTCATTTACCTGCTCCAGCACACAATATTAGTTTTCAGTGAAAACAAAAATGGATTTCAGGAACCATGCTGACTTCTGCTGAACATGGGAGCCATTTAAATGGAGGCATCGGATAGTTCTATGTTCTGTTTGTACAAAAATGAAATAAGGCGGCCACAGTCCAGTTAGCATGTGGGCCATGCCCCAAGATCTCTTCCCAGTGCAGATGGATTTCTACCTGGGAAACTGGAGCACCCCCAGGGAGTGGCGGCTCTGGAGGAAGAGGGTCGGCGAGGCAGGGCTCACTTGCACTGTTCATGATCTGTGTAGTCATCCATATCCACATCAGAGTCAAAGAGTGAGTGTCCCGTGAAGTCTGTGTCTGGGGTTCTGGAAAAACTATTCTCTGCTCCTTCATCTTCAAAGGTCTCTGTCCTTGAGTAAAAGCTGAAATCTAGCAGCGGGGTGTGGGTTTTGCTGCCTTCGCTGCTCTCCTCGGATTCGTAGATAGTGTTGTCGTCATCATGGTGCCACTCGGGCCAGAATTTCCTCCGGATCCTCTCACAGTACATGGCCAGGTTGATCAGCTCACCTGCACGGGGAGGGGAACAGAAGACGAAGTTATTCTCAAAGGCAACCACCAAATGGTCGAGATGTCCACGTCCCATTAAAATTCAAGTGTTGGAGCCTCAACTTCCAAGGTGACAAAAGGATGCAAGGCCTTCAGGCAGTGCGTAGGTTGCACAGACAAATCCCTCATGACAGGGAATCATGTGGAAGAAAGCAGGTGCTAGACCGGCCCTGCCCTGGACGCACGGATTTGACCTCCAAGACCAGGCGTGGTGGCACACGCTTGTAATCCCAGCGCTGGGGAGGCTGAGACAGAAGGATCACTACAAGTCCAAGCTGCATAGTGAGACCCTGTACTGAATACATAAAATTGCAAGAAAGCAAGCAAAAGCAAGTGCTAGAGAACCGCCTGCCCCTGCACGCTGTAAGGATGCTAAGAGAGGGCCTTTGTGGCCTAAGCACGGGACACAGGTCCTCACAAGATGCAGAACCTGCCCACACTCCGCAAAAGCTGGAGGAGTCAAATTTTCTGACATACAAGCCATCTAGTTTGTTGTATCTGAAGTAAGACATCCAGCCCCTGAGCTTCCTGGGCAGCGGGAGAACAGGGTAGAAGAGACATTCACAGGGTTTCCCACAGTGATACTGCTAATGTACTTAGTTTATTATGCACTGAGTAAGTCAGAAAAGTTCAGTTCAGTAAACCGACTGAATGAATCATCTATGGTGATAAGATGTAGGGGGCAGTGTATCCAAAATGGCAGATAAATGGCGATCATTTGGTTTCATGAAGCATTTTATGTTTACATATCGAGAACTAACGACTTGATTGGTGCGCTGCATTAAGTTAGCCAGAAGTATGCATGCATTCCACAATTATTTGTAACTTTACTATAGGCTGGGTGCTAAAAATGTTTTGTCCTGCAAAAACATTTGGTAAAACCAAAGTATTGTAAGCTTTTAAATAAAATTAAACAAAATGGGTTCCAAATCAACCGCTAGAATACTGCTTTTCCCTGTGAATTAATGGAACACTTTGTGACATCACTAACACTGCCTAGGCGTTTACCAAACATCACTCAACATTTGGACTTCATTTCCTTATTTTTAAATGAAAAATAAAGAAAAAGGTGAGTTTTGCCTTTGGTCCACCAGGGGGCAACATTGCTTACAAATTCCATCATCTGGCCCTGCCTCTGATAGGACATCATCAACCCAAAAGATTCTTTGCATACTTTGAAGTCATGTAAGTATGACTTTCATATGTTGATGGTTCTTGTTTTATTTCAGTAAATGAGGAAATACCGGTAAGCAAAAAACATAAATAAAAAAATGACCAATAATCCCATCCTCCATAAAATGTTTAATTATATTCTTCCAGGAATTTATATATTTCAAATACAGTTACATGTATTTATATTTGCTATACAAGACTTGCTATACAATCTGTTTCCTGTTGTCCTTTTTCCACTTAACAACACACAATAAATATCCAAATTTTGCACTATTAGAACCAGGGTAATTTCAAAGAATTTTGTTATATGGACCACTATAGTTTTAATTTGTTTTTGCCAAACTCCTAAAACATGTCATCTCATGTTTCCTTATTAATATCTCTGTTTACTATAGTCTGTAACTACTCTATTTTTTCTATTAAAGAAAAGAATATAGTTTCCTTTTAGAAAATTAGAAGTTTGTATATAGAAACTATATAAATACATAAAGAAGTTAAAAAATAACAAACTGTTTTCATTAATCCAAGATAATCATAATTAACATTTTGGACTAATTTGTTTCAGGATTATTTTCTATTTATTTATTTATTTATTTATTTATTGCTATTATTACCTACTATCTCCTGTAATATTACTTTAAACATTTCCCTTTGTCATTAAAATTTTTCAAAACATGATTGCTATTTTCTTTAATGAGCATATCCTTACCACTATGACAAAGTAAACCCTCTCCTTCATGGGTCCTGTAAACCAGTGGAAATATACTGGTTGCAGACCGCTGTTTTTCATCTTAGATCACTCTACCTGAGAATTCATTCTATTTTTTTTCTTTTTATGTTTTTGGTACAGGGTCTCACTACACAGCTGAGTGATCCTCCTGTTTTCAGCCTCTCTCCAACTGGGATTATAGGCATGTGACACCATGCCTGGATGTGGTGGCCAGTTCAGTACGCCCCAGGGGCAGGGCTGGCATGGCATGGGGACTCAGGATCGAAGTGTGGTCCCTGTGCTTGCCAAAGCAGGTGCTTAGTCTGCTGAGAAGAACTCATTCTATATAGGATATCATTCAGAACCAGACAGGGCAGATACTAAATTCGAATTCTATAATCCTAGGGCTTGGGAGCCTGAGGCAGGAGGATCGCCACGAGTTCGAGGCCAGCCTGTACTATATAGTTAGACTCTGTCTCAAATGACAACCAAAACTTCCATTCTGCTTGCCTGCTACCAGAAGATATTTATATGCATGCCTAGGAGGCCAAAGCTGAGAAGCCAACAGCTTCGCTCTTTGGGGGAAGCTTTACATCTTTGCTCACTCCAAGCATAACCATGCAACACCTCCTGGGCACTGCTGCCAGTCACAGGTACCCAAAGATCGGAAAAAGATATGGGGTCAATAGCAAGAGCAAGGAAAAGGATCTAACACAAAAGCCAAAGAGACATAAAAAGTAAACTGAGGGCCGGGAGATAGCTCTGTAAATAATGGCTAGAACAAAGCAACTAATATCCATTCCTGTACCCATACATGTGGCAGGATCAGCGGTGCTCTGTCTTGATCCGAGGTAAGTGAAGCAGGGAAAGGAGCTGAGAGTCGAGTGCCAGTCTGGCTGTGTTAGCAGCTCTGTTGAAAGGTTTAGAGGGAGCAGAGAATGACCTAGAGACAGGCTACTGAGTTCACTCAACCATGCTGCACCAGTGCTAATAGAGAACTACAAGTCACTGGCACATCATTAAAAATCAAACTCAGCCAGGGAAATAGCTCGGTGGAATAAGTGCTTGCCTGGCAAGCACAAGGTCCTGAGTTTGATCCCTGATACCACCAAAAAAAAATTATCTGGTGTGCCAGGCCTGGTGGCATATGCCTCAACCCCAGGACCCTGGGAGGCTGAGGCAGAAGGTTCACAAGTGAGCAACTCAAGACTCTATCTTCCAATAAAAACTAAAAAGGGGAGTAAGGACTGCAGATGCAGCTTCAACGTGCACCAAAATCTCCCAGTAAGGATGGTGTCAGATTCCCCAGATGTGTCTCAGGGTGAGACCCACAATCAGTTCTCCAGATATGCTGATCATTCTCCAAAGATAACATTGACTTCCTTAAATCTATTCAGGAAGTAAAACAGAAGTAGACAAATTATAAATGCATTAACAAAATATACTTCATTTTGAGCAAAGATCCTATTTAGTCTGAGAGTACTACTGATAAGAGATCCCTAAATATTTCACGGAAAAGGACCATGCCCCGTGGAGAGGCATGTGTGTAAGTATAAACCTGTGCTGGGCCTGTGTGTGCCCAGCAATGTGTGAGCAGTTGTGAGTAGTGTGTACACATGAGTGTGTAAGGAGGTGTGGGGGTACTGAAGGGGGGGAATAATAGAAAGAGCATACACAGAACAGCGCAGCTGGGCCTGGCTGTACACATCTGTAACCCCAGCACTGGGAGGCTCAATTAGGAGCATTGCTGAGAGTTCGAGGCCAGCCTGGGCTACAAAGTGAGGTCAAGGCCAGCCTCAACTGCATAGTGAGACCTTGTCTAGAAAAGAGAAAGAAGGAAGGAAAGAAAGAAAGAAAGAAAGAAAGAAAGAAAGAAAGAAAGAAAGAAAGAAAGAAAGAAAGAACAGTTCTAAATAAACTACAGGGAATCAGTATCTTTTAGAATAACATGGAAAACCTGATTCAGATAAAAGGAAAATAATTTTTAAATGCTACAAGCATCACCAACACGATAACATAAATAATTTAGAAAAATTCCAATGAACCACAAAACAACATCTTCACAGAGACCAAGTGATCAAACTAAATGTCAGTGTGTGCCGCCCCTCGCCCCACTCAGCTGGCCTTCCGGAAGACCGTCGGTCAGTGCCTGATCCAGTCCAGCCAAGTCTGCTAATGTATCCGGAGCCCCAACCCCATGAAAAACGGGGTCTGGGGCAGAAGCGCACTGCCCTCGGCCAGGTGTGAACTCCTCCCAAGCCGAGTGGGCGTGTCCACACACAAGCTCCTCCCGCCCCCCCAGCACCCCCTAAGGACCAGCCGCCACCTCCAGTTCTCGTATTGTTCTGCCTCGGTTCCATGCACCCACCCTCCCATCCAGCACTGTTAAGAGCAGCTCTGTGCCTTTCAGCCTGCGACCCCACCCACATCCCACCAACCCTGATTACCTTTTCCCGGTAGCCTTCCCCAAACACACTGACCCATGAGCCTCACATGCTGGCTTAGATGCCGCTTTAACCTGAAGATCACTTTCAATAGTTGCCACCTCTTGGAGAGTCCAGCCAATGCCTACATCACCCTGCCCTACACACACACACACACACACACACACACACACACACACACACACAGAGGGAGATGTGCCTACAGAGATAGGAGTCCCAGGACATCAACCCAAGGTGAGCTGATGTTCCCTGCCCTTTTGCCACCACAAATTTTATTCCTGGCTGCCACCCTAACCCCAGCCTGTGCTCATACCCTAGCCCTGGTCCATTTGCCTCCACTTTTTACCTCACTGACAGCAGTCAAGAAGTGTTATTCTGGCAGGCTTTACAGCCAAGATCTCACAAAAAATATGCTGAGCTCAGGCTTCTTTGCATATGTCAGTAGTACACTGTATTAGTAATAATTGGCATCAGACTTAGCATTTGTTGATAGTTTTCCTACAATCTTGATATGATCATATCATTTCTCAGGATATGATCCAAAGTTCCCCTTATTGGAGTAGCAAAAAGAGTTGAACTAAAGTGATACAATGAGGACCAGTGAGATAGCTCAGCAGACTAAGTGCCTACTTAGGCAAGCACAGGGACCCAGGTTCAATCCCTGGCACCACATGCCACACCAGCCCCACCCCCAGGTGCACTGAGCAGGCCACTGAGTCCAGGTGTGGTGGCACACACCTGTAATCCTAGTCCTGGGGAGGCTGAAAATATGAGGATCACTGTGAGTCCAAGCTGCACAGTGAGACTCTGTATCAAATACATAAATCAAGTGATACAATCAAATGTAACTCCCCGCAGAATATCTAAGACCAGTTCAGCCTCAAAAGGAGCAACTGGAATGGGCAGGGGTTTCTTCGGTTCCACCTCATCCTGGTTGCTGCCTATACACTGGATATACCAGAAAGTGGTGAGCTACCATTGCTTGAAAGACAGCCATCAGAACAAGGGTACTAGGTGGCACTCACACCCTACTTTACAATGATTATCCAATCCCACTGCCTAAGGAGCTGGCAGAAAGCCGATCCTAGCCCCAGCTACCACAGCCTTTGAACACAGCCAAGCTGAAAGGATCAGCCTAGAGTTGCGCACGCACATGTCACCCTTGCCCACCGCCCTGGCAACTCCTAAAACTTGCAGAGGTTTGTAGGGCTTGCCTTTGATCAGCCGCTCAGGTCTCGTCCCTGGTAAGGTCCACATTGCCTGTGCCAAGTGTCCAAAGACAGTGGCGTCGAGAGTGGAAAGTTTGGGCCCCATGATGTACTTCTTATCACCTGCAGCAGACAGAACAGAGAGGTCACTGGGCTGGCCACGCTGTGTGTATGAGCATAGCAGCACTCAGCATACTCCTCATATGTGTGTTTAACTGTGTAACAAAAATTCACAGAGTCAAAATACATGCATGGCTTTCAACAACAATGAGAAAGAAAAAACACAACAAACTTAGAAAAGAAAATTAAATGGTTCTGGGATGTATCAACCTAGGGTAGCAAAACAGGGAACATATCCAGGCAAGCATGAGAGAGGGTGTTCACGGAAACAAGAGACCAATAGGGCCAAATGACCTCCAGGAAGCCTTACTGTCTTCAGCTATAATAATTAAAATATGATGCCTCAGAATACCTGGAAGTTGCTTCAGTCATCTCAAAAGTAACACAAGCCGAACACCCTCAACCTCAGTGCTCCTGTGACTACATTAAAACATGCCCTTCAGAGAAATAAGAAGCCTAGACTGCCTCAGAAGTTTGGAGGCCGGGTTTTCCATGGAGTTTCTGTAGTCGTGCCAAGTTCTCAAAAGGCAAAGAGAAGCCAGGAGCCTTTGGACTCCTCTCTGGCACCAGGCCACCAGGCCAAGGTATTTCACACTGCACCCACCTCTCCATATCTACTACTAGTGACTTATTTCAGGCCTGCACTATGACACCCAACTAATGAGAATTATTCCAAAGTGCCTCCTGAGCAGCGGTCTGGAGTGACATGCAGAAGCCCAAGTGAGGCTCACCCTGTCCAAGCCACATCCTGGCCCACATCCTTCATCTGGCCATTGCTGCACCTCTGAAAGCCTCAGTTTTCCTATCCATGAAGTGGAAATGACACCAGAAGTACCTATTCCTTAGCCTTAGTGTGGGGACAAAGTGACAGACACATGCAAAGCGCCAGGGACCTGACCCAGCTAGCTGGGGGACAGTCTTCCCCTCCTCAGATGAGAGCCCTTCCCTTTCTCCAGTCCCTCCACACCCCTCCTGAACACCTCATCTGTCACTCCCTTCCACACACACTTTCCAGCATTTACAAAATAAAGTCCAAATTCAACTTGGAAGTGAGGCTCCGTATGTGTCACTTTCACCCTGTCCCAGCGGGACCCCGCGCTCCTCCCTTGCTCTAGCAAACCTGAGGACACCTGCCACTCTGTTCCCCCTGCTACACCTGTGCGCACACCATGCCCACTCCTCCCCTGCCCCCAGCCTGTGTGTGCTCTCCCCCTCCCTCTACCTGCTCAATTCCTCAAGGTCAGCCACAGCCTCCTTTCAAAGCTTTCTGTCTGCTCTGGCTGCTGGCAAAAAAGCTCTTAGTTCATGAAGTCTTGAGTTCAAATTTCATTGATGCACGTATGACAGGACTCTTGCACATACAATACACATTAAACTCAACTTCCTGACTATAAAACAGGGAGATTCACTAACTGTTAAGAATAACTGAGGTGACTTGAGCAGACCACACACACAAAAAAAAATCCTGTCTCATCCTCTCAAACCCCTTATGCAGCTTTCCCTCCAATACTGTACTGTACCCAGGTTGCATTTTTAGTATATGTGTTGCTGAAGTGAGCACCACAGGATGCTTTGTGTTTGCAGATTTTATCATTCCAGCTAAATGGCAAGCTCTTTGAAAGTGGATCCTTTCTCATTTTTAGTTAACAAGCTCTCATACTCTGCATGAATGGCGTGGTTCTACACACTGCACCTAGAGCTGTCTGCCCATTCTTAGGGAGCGAGGTGAGGTAGTTAGAAAAGTGGAAGGGCTGGGGTGGAAGGGCTGCAGACAGTGGGCACAGATGTAGTGGAGAGACACTAGAAAGCACCTGTGCAGTTCAATCCACAGGAACCAAGAAGTACCCTCTGTAGGACAATATTCTGAGGACAACCAAGTCATTCATGTTAGAGCCCTTTGGCATTTCCTGGGTCAATCAACTGCAAAGGTGCCTCCCAGGAGTTCTCAGGCCAGTCTGCTATAGCAGGAGAGGTGCAGCTGCCACTTGACCCAAAGTCCTTTACCCTTGGGATATTGTTCTGGGTTACTATAACCCATTTCATTCTTGTCCAATGAAATTATGCGCTTTAGCATAATAGTAGCCAGTTTTGTGTCTCAGTGGCTGTAGTTAAAGGATACAGAAAGCAATCTTTGTGTTCACCCCTTGATATTATGAGTGGCAAGGTGTGTACACATGGGCAAAAGTTTGAAGTCAAGATTTTACCCATAAAAGTCTGTGTAGCTTTTTTTTTTTTTTTTTTTGAATACGTATTCCTGAGGGTAAGAGAGACCCATACTACTCTGTTCTGCAAGCATCTAATTTGCTATAACAGGATGCAGGTGTGGCTCTCCACAGCTGTGCCTGGGGAACCCCAGAGCCATCTGAGCATCCACCCATGTGGCAGTGAACAGCCAGGTGTGTCCAGAAGCGCTAAAGCAACAAGGGAGCTTTACCCATGAAATGCCCATTAGTGATTCCTTGCATTTAAGACTTCTTTTTAAGTTTTCTTTTGATTTTCTTACCAAACTAGCCCAATTCAGTACAATGGCACATGAAAAGCCTGATTGCTATACCTTTAGGCAGTGTAGGCAAAAGTAAATAGATAAATGCCTTCAAATTATAGTAGTAAAAATACATGCCCTGCTGAATATAAATACATATACTTTTGATTTACAAATTTATCCTGGAACTCAGCCACCAGGTCTTTATGTGTACAGTAATCAGCCAAAAGATGTTGTGAATAGACTTAGTGCTCCTCCCAAGCTAATCAGAATAAGACATTTGGCTATTTATTCATCAGTTTCTGATTGATGTTACATTTGCTACCAGAGCACAGGTTGTCTCGTCTAGGAAATACATGCAAGAACAAAGCACAAAATTCCCAATGAAATGTTGCAATTCAAAACAGATAATTATATAGTACCATCTTTGGATTTCAGTGGTGGTTTTGTCTTGTTTTGTGTTTGTTTGTTTGTTTGTACTGGGATTGAACTCAGGACCTTGTGCTTTCCAGGCAAGTACTTACTCTACTAAGCTATCTCCCCAGCCCCCATCTTTGGATTTCAGAAAGATATTTTAACACTGGCCTTGTATAAGGCAAAGAGAAACGAACTGGTACCGCTGACATCAACACTGCACCAGGATGGAAAAACTGATAGAGAACCCTCAACAAAATTGAAGCGTGAGATGAACTTTTTACCACAAAGCCAAAGGTGGAGCAGATGTTACTGATGTTATGCATGACTATGATGTCACACAAAACATAAAACGTTGGCCAGTGGTTGTGTTTTCTCAATCCTAAACATATGTGGCATGAATAGTTTGATAGTTTACCCTCCCAAAAAAAAAAAAAAAAAAAACAAGTGTAAAATATCATGGAGAAATTTTCCTAGAGGATTGGGACTGGAACTCATAAGACATTCATAACAAAGGAAAAGCAAAACGTTTCTGCCCAGAGAACTAGGCAAAAAAATTATGGAGCACACTGGTAAGCTCACAGGTGAGCACGCAGCCATCACGAAGACCTAAGACAGCAGGAAAACCAAAAGGATGTGAGTCGTGTCCTACAAAGAGGACAGGAGAACAAAACATGTTCCATCAGTGTAAGTGACTTGTGCTTGGAAGAGGCAGTTTTCACATGGGAACACTGCCTTGGGCGTGGCAACTGAAGCAAAGCTTATTCCTGTGCTAGACTTTTATTTGTATTTACATTGTAGTTCACACAGGTGTCTACTTCTGATGATATCTTTTAGGTTTTGTAAGCAACATAGCTGCTGTTAAAATGAGGCTGTCTATTCTAAGAACTCATAAAATATTTGAGTTTTTATTTTCTTGGTATTTTATTTTTCCGCTAGATGTACATCATACAGTATACTAAAAAGCTCCTGACAAAGCAGTAGACCAGCAAGATGTCAAGTATGTGCTACAAAAGACAGGAAAGCTAAGCCCATGTGCTATCAATGTTAGTGAGAAGCATGTATGGAATACACAGTTGTTATATGTGAAGACTGCCTTGGGTATAACAGTTGAAGCAAAGATTATTTCTGTTGTAGAGCTCTACCAGTACTGTGATTGTAGCTCAAATAGGAATTTACTTTGATGTTATCTTTTAGGTGTTGTAAGCAAGAGCTGATGTGAAAATATTAATGTTTATTCTAAATGTGCAATACACATTAAGAATACTTTATTTTGTTGATATTTTATGGGCCTGTTAACTTCACAGTACCTAACATAATAAGAAAAACAGCATGACCAGTGAGATGTCAAGTGTGTCCTAATTCTTGTAGGCCAAAAAGTTAAGCACATGTGCTGTCAGTGTAAGCAATACATGAATATGGAATCTGCTGTTGGCTACATTAGGTGTGACAATTGAAGTAAAGATTATTTTATAGTGTTCTATTAGTAATTTTGTTGTGGTTCATATAGGAGTCTATTTGTATTGTTTTAGACTTTATAAACCAAAACACAGTTGATACTAAAAATCTTGATGCTTTGTAAACTCTATAAATATTAAAAATCTATTTTTAATGTTTCCTGTTAAGTATTTATTGTTTAATAAGATAAATCATAAAATTAATAATTCATCAATAGAAATATTTCTAAAGAATAGACGTGGGTTTTATACACCCACTGGCATATTCCTTTAACACAAATTGCTGAAATGACCCAACTGTGGGCTGTGTCAGGGCTCCACCCACTCATGGCCTAAGCATAGGTCAGCTCACAGAAGGGAAACTACAATGGATTTTCAGTAATTTTGAGAAGCTCCACAACCACTGCTTTAGAGAGGAGAAAACATGAATTAAAAAAACAAAAGTAACAATGGATCCCTGACCAAAAGTAAGTTAAAAAGAAGAAGAAAGTTGATTTCCTTCAATTGCTAAGAAAAAGTAGCCCTAGGGAAATGTCAGAGTACCAATCATGAGGTCTGTTGCAGAAACCAAAGACTTTGGGTACAAGATGAAACAATACAAATGGATAAAACATTTGGAAAACTTTTGAAAAATGGCACAAAGACCTTGATAAAAAAAAAAATTTTAATCATAAAATGTGTCATCATTTGAACCCATATATCAATTAGTGCATATAGTTGGTGTTTAGGTAAAATTCAACATTTAGTCCCAGAACCCTGAAAGTGGAAGGGAGTGAACTAACTGCTACCAGGCCCCCAAGAAGAACATTGGCACCAGATCTGCTGCCCCTGGCACAGAGCTCTTTGTTTCTATCACATGTCACACACCATCACCTCAGAGGCAAAGGCCACAGGGAGCAGCGGGCAAGCTGGCTATACAAGTCTGCGGAAGGAGATGGTGGTCATGATGGAATATGAAATAAAGGGGAACAAGAGCAGCAGAAACCTGAAATAGTTTAAAAGTTGCCTGCAAAGAAAATATGGATGGAATTGAGTACATGGAAATTGTTGAGTGATACAAAATTCTATGTGTATACACAGATACTGAATAGTTATAAATTTAGAAAATATAAAAATATCCTGTCATTAAAAAGTCCTCTGAGTATCCAATAACACAAAGCTTATTTAAACTTTCATTTTGAATTATTTTGAGATGTACAGAAATGTAACAAAAATAGTTCAGTTCCTGTGGTCTTCAAACAGCTTCCCCTAACACATAGATTTTTTTTTCACATAGATTTTATAAAACCACAATACGTTTATGAAAAGTAGGATACAGACCATTATACAATACTATTAACTGAACTATAGAATTCACTCAAATTTTATTTAACTAGTATCCTTTTTATTCTGGGCTCTGACCATTTCATTTAATTGTCCTAGCTCTTTACTCTTCAATTTGTAGGAGCATCTCAGTGATTGTGTTTCATATGCTTACTCTTTTGAAAGAAGATCGGTCAGTTAGTTCATAAACTACCCATCCATCTGAGCTCGCCTAAGGCTTTCTTGTGAGTAGATGAGGTCACGTGCTTTGTTACAAATCCACAGAAGCAATGATGAATCCTTCTCAGACAGATAATTTTATGTCCTTGCTGGACTGGATCACGCAGAGCCCCGGTATTTGTTCCAACACTCCTCTAAGTGTGTCTGCGAGTGTTTCTGGATAAACTTGGGAATTGCAGCCTCCCTAGTTACATAAGCTAATTCTTTATAATAATTTCTTTACCTTTATCTCCTGCTGGTTCTGTTTGTCTGGAGAGTCTTGAGGAATGTCCTTGGTGCGCATCACACGAAGTGGTGCACAATTATGTCTTATCTCAGGCGAAGCTAGCCTTGGCCACATGGTAAAAGTGGCATCTGACAGGTTTCCCCATAATAAATATTCTGGTTTCTTCATGAGTACACATTTTCCTTTGTATTTAGTAACTTTAAAAAAGATACTTTAGGACTGTACAGATATGTTTCTCTTTAAACCCTGGCCTACTAATTTTAGCACCCATAGCAGATATTGGAAATAATTATTGCTATGGCATTTGCCTAATTGTGATTTTATATTTCTCTTTCCTTTTACATGTATTGATTAGAATTCTATTGTCCTTCCATCCCCATTTCCTAATGTATTCAATTATTTATTCATGTAAGTATGCGCTTATGGATATGCCTCTTCTATGGGCTAGGATCCAACACTCTCATTATTTATTGTGTTGCTCAAATTGTTCCACCTTTAGCCTTCAGGAGTTCAGCAAGAAGCATTTTTGAAAGGGAAATGAATTAGATTTGGCTCTGTTTAGAGACAGAAACTAAAGCTAAAGGCTTCAAGTCTGTAGCACTCCCAGAATTTACCAAGTAGTTGGAAATTCTATGACCAGAAGTGTTTAACAAAAACAGAACACTTGGGGCATTGCTGAAGGAGCAGGCACGCACCTAAAGGCTCAATTCTGGCAGATGAGTGGTGCTGGCAACTTCCACAGGGATGGACAGAGCAGCTGAGAGATATTTGAGCATCGGGAACTCTCCCTGACAGCCTCTGGGTTGGCAGTGTGAGCTCCCAGCCACTGGTGAGGGAGAGTGAATGTCAAAACCACAAAGGCCCTGAGCAGCATGGGGCCCAGGGCACACACTCCTTGACACATGCCTCCCCAGAGGCCAGCCCCCTAGAACACCACCTGCAAGGGCACAGAGCCTTCCTGCCTGTGAGGGTGAACTCGCATTCAACAACCATAAAGCAAGCCCACAGCAGATTTTACAAACCTCTTCAAGTGCTCACCAGGGGGTAGAGGCCATGAGGAAATACCAGGACAGGGACCAAGCAGCGAGAAGGGAAGGGCCACATGAGCTGAAGGAAGGGAGCCCATGGCAAGAGCAATGGAAGCTGGCTCTACTGAGGGGGCTAAGAAAGGACAGCTGGTCGTAGGCATTTCTAGAATCCGATATAGTTTAGGCAGGTCCTCTCCACAAGGAAGGATGTACGGTAGATGCAAAGGTCACTGAGCATCCAAGGAAGACCAAAAACTGAACAGGGCATCATGAATTGTGAACATGAAGGGGCCTGATAGGCATCTGCTCTTTGTGCTCCAGACTTAAGCTCACAGCAACTCCACTTACCATACATCACTGGGAGTCCATTATCCCAAGGCAGCTTGTCTTGCCCACTAAGCCTGACCTCTGGCTCCTCCCACAGTGTTTTCCTCTTCTCCTACTGGGGCAGCAACAAAGGGCTGAGCAGCAGCTACCAGAGCGCAACAAAGACAAGAGTAGGATGAAGAGGTCTGAGCACAGAGCCAAGGCCCTCCCCCCACTTACTTACCACTTAACCCCTCAGTGTAGGCTGAGGTAATGGCCAAGAGAGGAGGGGGAAGGTTAAGCAGGGAGGACAAAACCATACAACTGTCCAGGAGAATGATGTGACACTGAGCCTGAAAAGAATCCAATCCTGAAGCCTCCACCCAACTCATTGAGTCAAACTGAGTTTGAGGAGCTTGGAAGCAGAGGGAACTGGAGAGGACGTGGAAAGCCACACAGCCTTTCAAGTCCCACTCGAGGGGGAGGGGATACACAGCACCACTAAGGAAGTGCCCAAGACCCTATGCTGTTTGCCTGCTGCCTGACTCTAAGTCTTTTCCACAGGGAGGGCGCATGACAGCTAACAGCATATGCACTCTCCAAGCCAAGACAGACAGGCAAGTCTACCCTGTGAATGTGCTGGGCTTCAAACACGTGGGGATCAAACCATCCCCAGCACCCACCCAGCCTCCTTCCACCAGCCTAAGCCCATCCATTTCCTTAAGCCTCAGATCAATACCCACATCCTCTACTCAGTGAAGGCTTCCCCAGGGCCACTAGACCGTCTCACTGTCCACTCCTCTGCTGAACCCCAAGGAGGTAAAGTGCTAGGGCATGGCTGTTCAGAGAATGGGCCAGCAGTACCAGCAGCACCTAGGAGTTACTGAAAGATTCAAATTCTTGGGCGCTGTCAACTCAATACTTAGGATTAAGATCAAAGAATCCATACTTAACAAGCTTTCTGGGCAATGATTCTCAAACTTCAGGGCCATAGAAATCTCCTAGAGATAGGGCTAGCCAGATAGCTCAGCAGACTAAAGCATCCTGCTTAGGCAGACACAGGGACCAGGACTCAATCCCTGATCCCTGGCGTGCAGGGACCAGCCCCACCCCCAGGGCACACTGAGAAAGCGGTTAAGACTGGGCGTGATGGCAGGCCTGTAATCTCAGTGCGTGGGAGGCTGAAAACAGGAGAATCACTACAAGTCTGATCTATGTAGTGAGACCCTCTAGACCCTGTACTAAATACATTTTAAAAAAAAAAAAAGATAGAAAGAAAGAAATCCCCTAGAGAACCTGCTATTCTTAAACCACACATTGATCAGTGATGCTTCAGATGATTTTTATGCCTGTTAAAGTTTCAGGAGTCTTAATCTAAACTAAAGAGAAGGCGCTATTAAACCACAGCATGTTTCACAATCCTCTGAAAATCTTTTCTAAAACACTGATAGCAGACAGGATGGAGCTCAGTGGAGCTTGTGGTTAGCATGCGTCTGACACCAAGACTCAGTCCCTAGCAAAAACCAGAGACAAAACAACGCATAAATACCCCACCAGGAACCTCCAATTCAGCAAATACAGAGGGCAACCCAAGAGCCTGCATTGCTAACTAGGTCTTAGGTAGGGTTGACACTGCCGTTCCAGGGCCCACACCCTGTGAACTGTGAGTCTAGGTATTCCAGACACACCGTCTTGCGGTTCTACTTCTGTGTGGGACTATTTCCCCAAATAGCTTTTTTTTTTTTTTAAATTTTTAGGGAAGGGTCTACAAGGTGTTCAGGGTCTCACTACTAGATTGAATCCTAGTGATTCTCCTGATTTACAGTCTCCCAAATGCTGGGATTACAGGCATGCACCACCACGCCCAGTCTCTCTCTTTTTTTTTTGGGGGGGGGGGCGGAACCAGGGATTGAACTCAGGCCCTTGCACTTGCCAGGGAAGCACTTACTCCACTGAGCCATCTCCCCGGCCACCACACGCAGTCTCAATCGCAGTCTCAGTGTGCTCTGGGGGCGAGACTGGCATGGCAGGACCTGGGGATCGAACCCCCAGGCCCTGCACCTGCTTGCAGGCACTTTAATCCCAAATAGCTTTTAAGGCCCTTGAGGACAAGTAAAACCTTTTTACTTTTAGTCCATCCTTCTTCCTTTCTTTCTTTCTTTTGTTTTTTTTTTTTTTTCATCTTTTTTATTTCCCCACCCCCCTCCCCAGAACCGGAGATTAAACTCAGGCCCTTGCACTTGCCAGGCAAGCGTTTATTCTACTGAGCTATCTCCCCATCCCCATTTTTCGTCTTTTTGAGACAGGGTCTCACTATACAGTTCAAGCTGGCCTTGAACTCACTTTGTAGCCCAGGCTGTTGTAGACTTGCAATGATCCTCCTCCCTCTGTCTCCCGAGTGCTAGGATTACAGGTGTGCGCCACCACACCTGGCTACTCATCCTTTCTCTGAATGAAGAGCAACCCAAGGATCAAAAAGTATAAAATGAAAGCATTTTGCAAACTGTCAGGTGGCATTTTAATGTAAAGAAGGAATTACCTGCACTCATTACCAATAATCAAAACAAAGAACTGTTTCCAGACAGAAGCAGCCTGTCCTCTCTCCTATTGTAGAACTTTCTCCTTCAGCTTCCCTCCCAAGTACTGCCCATCCCTAGCCTAAGTAGAAACATCCTCAGAATTTCTCAGGCAGGACAGATGATTCTGTGGTTAGATCATTATTATGAGACAAAATGCATCTCTTAAGAACTCCCAGTTCTGTTCTATAGACTCACAGGAATGAACGCTGAAGCGTGGCTCCTTCCTCCTTTACCAATTCTTTCCCCCACTTCCACTGTTCAGCTCCATCTCTGCAATCTAGCAAAATTTTCCAATACTATTTGTGGCAGACAAAACTAGCTGTGCTAGAAAATACAGGTTCAAGAAGACATGAAAAAGAAGTCAACAGATTTTCAAACATTCGTTTTTAGCAGTCCAAGAAAAAAGCAGTTAAATGTTTCACCTGCATGGAGAACCCTGTGAGCACTGATATGATTTATAAGCAGATAGCTTCTGTGAAGACGATATGAGTACATTCATTCTTCAAGTTGTCCCTCTCAGACCTTTAATTAACTTGAAGGAAAATTGAGAAACAAAAACTTTGAGTGATTTCCCCAAAGAAAGCATGGGAGGTCACAGTAACCTTAGGAGTCAGCCATCAAAGAACACACCTGCTAAACCTTTTGACCACAGGTGACTCTCCCACAGAGCAAAGCTACAGGGAAGGTCTCATCTTGTGCTGCTGCTCAGAGAATCTCTTTGGCAGAAATAAAATATACACTAGGTCAGTGCCTTTAAAGAGCTCTTGTTAATATTCCCAGGACATTCCAAAATCCTTTCATAGCTGGTTCTTTCAACTATGAGGGTCACTATCTTATATCGGTGGTTAGTCACTGCCCTTGTGCGCAAATCTCAGAATTAAGATCATCAACTCTGACCACTTTCTGATGTCTACTAGTTGTACCATTTGGGTTCACAATCTGGAAAAAGATAAAGGTATGCACAGGGATATAACAGAAGGAG
>NW_004524820.1:1267432-1297753 GCF_000260255.1 Octodon degus | reverse complement strand
CATAGTAATCCACCTGTTTACAACCTGCCAAGAGCTAGGATTACAGGCATGTGCTACCCCGCCCAGTCTCAATTGCCATCTCAGTGCACCCCAGGCAGGGTGCACCTGCTTGCAGGTGCTTTAATCCACTGAGCTATTTGGTCAGCCTGTCTGTGATTTTTCTATATGATTCTCTACAACAATACAAAAAAAAAATTCTTCGGTCTTTTTGTTTTGTTTTTGTTTTCCTTCAGGGTCTCACTGCAAAGCTCAGACTCATAGTGACCCTCTGTTTCAGCCTCTGCAGCACTGGGATTACAGGTGTGCATCACCACACCCAATCTTGGTAGCCAACTTGGTGCACGTAGAGTGGGGCCAGCATTGCGTGCAGTACCAGGGATCAAACCTGGGTCCTTGCACTTACCTAGGCAGGTGCTTAGACCACTGAGATACCTCCGTGGCCCCTTCTTTCAACTTTGATGACCGTGATAGCTTCCTCACTGACCAGCAATACCAACTACCCTGCTGCTTCTGCCCAGTCTTCTCTTTGCTAATGTCCTAGCTCTTAGAATTTCCTGTGGACGAGACCAAGAAGCATATAAATTCCATCTCCCTAAACAATGTGTTATACACACTCTTCTGACCTTCAGTCCTCCTACTAATAATGGGGCTGAACATCTCCTGAACTCCATAAACTCACAGCATCTAATGAACTTCTGGGAAAATCTAGATGGAGGATCTGTGCCCATGTAGAAAATCTGACTTGGGGGAAGTCTGGAGTAAGAAAGTATTCCTCACATAGAGGCACACACCTGCTCACCCACCATAATTTAACACCCCTGAGCAGCAGCTCCTGGAAGCCTTAAAGACCCACAGCTAATACCTTGAACGAAGCTGTCAGAGTTGCTGACTCACTGGTGATCAGCTTTCTTGTGTCTCTCTTCTTGAAGCTGCTTCTGAGTCAGGCTCTACATCTGGCTGAGATGGTGAGGTTTGAGGGTTATAAAAGTTGGATGAGTCAAACCTCCCTCTGCAGCTTCAGTTTCCCAAATCCCTTCAGAAGCAGAAGAACACAGAGCACTCAACTCAAACTGCCCTCCAGGACAGGCTTCCCCTTGATTTCCATCCTGCCTTGGCTGCCCATGCTGAGCAATCAAAAGCAGCAGCTCCCCCAGCTCCATTCTCAGGGGCCCTTTATAAAGACTGACAGCTGCCAAATTTTGGTTAACAAAACAACCTACTATGCAAAACTAACAGTTATGTTGACACATTCAAATCCCTCAAGGAACTCATCCTTCATTTAGAAAGGCTGAGTAGTAATAGGCTCTAGCAAGAGGTTTCATGTTTGGTCACTGGGACCAACGGAGCCCACCTGCGCAAGCAGAATACACATTCCTGTGGGATACGTCTTCGTTTCATGGATTCTAGGTGTCACCCATTCTGTTATTCAGTTTTCTGTTACTGTGACAAAATACCTGAGAAAAATCCTCTTGAGAGGAAGACAAATTTATTCTGGCTTCCGGGTTCCAGAGGCTGCTTGGGCCTATTCATCATTCTAGGCCTGTGCCAAGGCCTATCGTGACAGTGAAGAAGAAAAGCAAAGCTGTTCACCTCACAGCAGCCAAGAAACAGAATCAGAGACATGCTGGGGTCTTAGGGACTCTTCAAGGACACACCCCCACTCTCCTGCGTCCTCTGGCAAGCCCCACTCCTCAGGTTCCCACCACCTCCAAGTAGTGCCGTCCACAGGGACCAGATATCCAACATGTTTTGGGGGGATACAAAGCATAATACCTTAGCTGGAAACCAGTAGCTTCAACCCATTTCAAACATTTAAACTATCACTAATACATTATTTTTCTCTTTAACCACCAGATTGGTTTAGGACCTGCCCAGAGCAGTGAGCCTTGCTGTTTAACTCCACAGCACAAGTCCCTTAGGAGGAAATCCAGCTCTACTGACTTCATCTTTATTTTTTTTTCAAAGTTTTATTGATAAACTGACTTCATCTTTAAACATGGGAATCCTGTGCCTTCTCAAACAATAACACCCCTGAGCATGCTGGGCATGATGTCAAGATTCCACACAACATCTCTTTTCCAGGGCAAGACTAGGCATCCCATACTCCACGGAAGACCCTATCATTCCACTCCTGAATGCTCTCACCCATGGGTCCTGACCCTCACAGAGCTAAGATGCACAAACGCTGTCAGATATCACCGAGCCACAAACAGAAACCTCCCGTGGGCCACACTTCACCACACTCCGTAATCTTTGCCCTGGTCTTCTTTCCTTTGCAGCCAAGAGGGACCACTACTGCTAGAATCGGAACTGGTAATAATAGCCGCTCAGTGGGCTGAAAGATAAGATTCTATTTATAAAAGACGTAAAGCCTTTTATCTAAATAACCTGGAGATACTAGAAGCCGGTGCCTGCCACCTGCCATAGCAGGACAAACCCTCTCCTTCCTGCTGCGGGCAACACCTTTTTACGCTCCAAGCTCAGCAGCACCTGAAAGAAGTCCCTATTGTGATTAATGGGATTGGGATTGGTGTATTAGGCACTCTAGCTGCAGAACAAATTACCCCCACATTGCATCTTATGGCAATAAACATTTATTATCTCAGTTTCTCTGGGTCAGGAATCCAGGCAGCCTTAGCTGGGTGCTCCTGGCTCAGTGCTCTTACAGTCTACAGTCGACATTTCATGCAGGTGGTGTAATTTGGATTAAGTGGCTCTCAAAGGCCCAAGTGTTAAAGTATTGTTCTCCAGATGAGCACTGTTAGGAGGTGATGAAATCTTTAAGACTAAGGTCTAGTGGGGAGTTTTTAAGGCCCTAAAGTTATGTCCTTGAAGGGGATAGTGGGACCTAAGCACTTCCCCCTATCTCTGTCTCTCTGTTTCTCTCTCTCTTCCCCCTTCTTCCCTCTCTCTCTCCCTCTTCTCTCTCCTCTCTCTCCTCCCTCTTATTCTCTCTCATTTCTCTCCCCTTCTCACTCCTCTCTCTCCTTCCTCTTCTCTCTTCTCTCTCCTCCCTCTTCTCTCTCTTCTCTCTCCTCCCTCTTCTTCTCTCTCATCTCTCTCCTCTCTTTCTCTCTCTTCTCTCTCTCCCCCTGCCTCCCACCCTCCTCCCTCTCCCTAATCATGGGGGAAGCAGTCTTGCTCTGTGATACCCTCCCCACCATGGCCATCTGGCATCTCCAGTAGAAGCCTAAAGACAATGGTTTGCTTGACCATGGACTGGAACTTTGAAAACCGTAAGCCAAAAATAAACCTTTTCTCTTTATAAGCTGATTACTCTAGGCATTTGTTATAATATCAGAGAGCTAACTAACACCATGGTTGCAGTTATCTCAAGGGCTGACTGTGGAATTACCTGCTAACAAAATCACTGACAAAGACTGCTAGCATTCCTCAGTTCCTCACAAGCTTTTAGCCAGAGATATCTGTTCCTTGCTGTATGAACCTCTCCACAGAAGAGCTCATGGAAGAGCCTCTGCATGAAGACATGAGTGAGAGAACAACAGCAGGCAAGAGAGGAGGCTGAACATTGAGCCACTATTCTTTTTTTTATTTTTTCTTTCTGATACCAGGGATAGAACTCAGGACCTTGTGCTTGCCAGGCAGATGTTTATGCCACTAAGCTATCTCCCCAGCCCAAGTTGATATCTTTTTGTAACAGAATCTTAGAAGGGCCAGCCCATCACTGTTACCATATTCTATTCATTCAACACAAACCACTAAGTTTAGCCTACACTCAAAGAAGGAAGCTCACACAGGAGGGCATACACCAAGAGGAAGGCATCACTGAAGGCCATCCTAAGGGCTGCCTACCCAGAAGGGAAACATCCTTCTTCCCCACAGCTATGTAAAAGGGTTTGGAGGTTCAATATCACAGTATTTGTGATTTATTCTACAATACCCCATACACGGATGTGCATGCAAAGATGAGGCAAAGGCTAAATCTAGGTGGACCTGAAGCTATGCACACTGTACTGTCCCTCTGCTTTCCTGTATGTTTAAAATTCTTCACAATAAAAAAAAAGTCAAGATCACCTTGTCTAAGGTTAAACCACATGGTGTCTCATACAATGAGACCTCTCTTACCAATGGCTTGGAAAGGGCTGGGAAGATAGCTCAGCGGCATAAGCACCTGCCTGGCAAGTGCATGGTCCTAAGTTCTATCCCAGGTACTGGAAAAAAAAAAAAACTTACAATGATGTAGAAAACCTATACATCTGGAGATCAGCAAAAAACTAAATGCAAAATAGCTCATTCAGGACTTGCCAAAACTTGCCCTCTCCCATAAAACAAAACAAAGAAAAAATTTTGAATGTGAAAGTGGCTTTAAAGTGTACCTTGCAATAGTTGTAGGGTAAGTTATCAAAGTTTCTATGTTCTCCATGCTCTTGCCCTATATTGTATCGAATTAGAAAAATACACACAGGGCCAGCAAGATAGCTCAGCGGACTAAGCGCCTGGCTTGGCAAGCGCAGGGACCAGGGTTCAATCCCTAGTCCCATATGCCACACTGGCCCTGCCCCTGGGGCATGCTGAGCCAGCAACCAAGTCTGGGCATGGTGGCCCATACCTGTAATCCCAGCGCCAGGGAGGCTAAAAACAGGAGGATCGCTATGAGTCCGAGCTGCGTACTGAGACCCTGTACCAAATATATAACACGGAAAAAATATATGTAGGAACTGTATTAAAGTTACCCACACACTGAACTTTGGAGCTGCAATTTGAAACTACACCTTGAACTTTTATTTAGAAAAACATTTACAAATGCATGCATTCAAAAGCACTGCCCATGAGGAGATCTACTCTCCCATGTATAACACTCAGGCAAGACTCTTGTCCTGAATTCAGGACTAAGCAAAAGTCGGCTTCAACAGAAGCGCCTCTGTGTTTCTTTTCCTTACACAATAAGCACAAATTTGCCTCCCATTCCCTTTTCTGATTTGGTTGCCCAAGGTTCAAAGTTAGATGTGTCAAAGCGGATGATTCTAATTTGCTTCTGCAAGTTTTGTGTTAATGCTGAATATATTATATTGCTGTGTCTAATAATAATTATTACATCAGAATTATTGCTATAGATACCTGTGGAAGATAGCACTCATTCAGCAAGCAGCTATTCACTGGGGCTTCTTTAGGTACCAGGGGTGGAGGAAAGTAAGTTGCCAGTTCCTTTAGGAAGACCATGCCCACAGGCCAGTGGGGGGTGCACACAGGAAGATCTCAAGCAGTATAAATGGCCCTTCCTTGGCAGACACATGCATAAGACAAAACTGCTCAGGAGAAAGACCAAATTAACTAGTGCCATGGTGTTGGCAGGCATTAGGGGGTGTTTAAGAAAGCTTCGAGGCCAGGAGTGGTGGCACACCCCTGTAATCCCAGCACTCGGGAGGCTGAGGCAAGAGGACCTCTGCGAGTCTGAGGCCTGCCTGAGCTACATGGTGAAATCCTGTCTCAAAGAAAAGTGTCTACATAAGAGGAAATAAGTCTTGAGAATCGGTCACACTAAGCAAGGTGAGGGAAAGAGCCTAGGCAAGGCAAAGCAGAACAGGCTAAGGCAGCAAACAAGGCTAACATGGCATAGGAAGAAGAAAGGCCGGAATGGAAGAGGAGGAGGGAGCAAGGACGGAGACGGGAGAAGATTCAGGTTATAAAGAAAAGGAGTTGAGACTTTAGCCTAAGAATTGAGGGGCTTTTGTCTGACTTACATTTCAGATTAAATACTTTTAGAATTATAAATCGAAACTGGAAAGTTGGTTCAGGGAGGGGTGGGTTGAGGTTTGGTCTTGTTCTGTTTTCTTTTGCTTTTTTGAGGGAAGGTCTTGCTATGTATCATAGTGCAGGCTGGCCTAGAACTCACTCAGTAGTCAAGGTTCTTGAGTGAACCATGGTCTTTCTGCCTCAGCCTCCATGTCAGGATCACAAGCATGCACCACCACACTCAGCCAAAAGCTGGAGATGTGGATGCTGCCTAATAAGCATTCGCTAAATCCAGCCACGAGACATAAGCTGCTGCTACTTTGGCTATGCAGAGGAGAAGGGAGGTGAAGGCACTACTTGGTGAGCACTCGGGTGACGAGTTATAGCCATCTGTTTAATAATCAGGCATTTACTGAGCATCTAGCTCGATAGCAAGGCTCCTGAGGTTCTCTCAGACAAATCAACCTCCCCAGTAACAAACCAGGTTACTCACAGTAATAATAATGACAATTATATTTACCCCTATATGCCTGTGGCGACAATTCATGAGCACAATTTCTATCTCAATTAATTCTCATCAAATCCCTCTGAAAAATAGATATTGTTATTGTGTGAATCATCCTGAGGACATATTAGTAGGTATTTACAGTAGGTATATGTTTTATACTACATATTATATACATGTCCTATGTGTAACATTATGTATATAAATAAATAAGGGTAATGGTTACATTATGTATTAATATATGAATTATGTATTGCATTACTATTTGCCCAAATATATTGTAAATGTTCCACAAATGTCTGCTCTTATCGCTATGTCCTTGGTGATACATACAAGCCAAAGTGCTGTGTGCTTGGGATGTAGACTTGAACAGAACAGGCATGCTCTTGGAGTTTCCCTCCCATTATTGGAACTTTCCCTCTCAGGCAGTGACTACCAGTCAATCATTCAATAAGAAAATATCAACTGCTGGTAAGTGCCATTTGCAAAAATAGGGTAAGGTGATACTAGAGGGTGACTATTAGCTACAGTAGACTAGATGGTCAGGGAAAATCCTCTCTGTGGAGGCAATTTTTACAGAGACAATAGAGTCAAAAAAGGACCTAGCCATGCAAATATCTAAAAAAAAATAATTCAGAGCAAAAAAGAAAAGAAATAAAAAAAACAGTTAAGCACATTCCTACATGCCTAGAGGTCAAAATAAATGGGATGTGTTCCTAGTGAGAACACTAAAATGGATGGTAGGAGCTGGGCAGAGGGGTTGGAAACAAGACTGGAAAGGAGACAGGGCCAGGCAGGAGAGGCTGGGAGGACCGGGAAGGAGAGAAGGCAGATGATGTCAGCATGTCTTGGCATCCAACCTGACCCAGCGAATGGACAATGGTGCCATTCACAAAGACAGGCCATAGGGATGCTGCTTTACCTGAGAACCTGAGCAGCTATTGGGCATCCAAATGAACATTTAGAAAACATCTAGGATTCCCGAGAAGCATGGAAGATAAATATGCTGAAACATGAAATGTGAGCTGACTAACAAGGGCAGGAGATAGACTCTGGAAACATCAATATTCAAAGAACCTGAGGAAAACAGCAGCAGGACAGAAGGATCAGAGAGCTATGGAAGTGTTCAGAAGTCTCTGGCAGCCTCCCCGAGGCCTGGGGACCAAGTTCAAGCTGTGCCACTTGCTAAGTACCGTCTCTGGACAAGGCCCCTTTTACGGCTGGATTTCCTCCTGGGCAGGGGCCTGCGGAGCAGTTTCTAAGTTTCTCACAGGCTCTAGAACAGCGCCCACAGAAGCCCAAGCCCGCGGCGTTAGTAGTTGCTCTACTCAACAAGCTGCAATCCCCGACACAGCGAGAGACTAAGGCCTCCTGGGGCAAGCACAGGAATCTGCAGAGCCGCGCTCGTGCGGGGCTGCGGTCTCCCAGAAGAGAGGTCCTTTATACCTCAAAGCACCCAAGAGACCCCGTGCCTTTGGCATCACACCATGGAAGAGGCTCCTGCGGGTCTCTCCTCAGAGATGAATGGAGGTTCACATCCAAACGGCCAAAATGGAAGGCCCACAAGTGGCAGGGAGTTACTCATCCTTCCAAGAGCAATGCTGGATGGTCCACGAGCATCCGGGAAGAAGGGCCGAGTCAGGATCAGGGCCCACGGACAGAGGGAACGTAAGGGACGACTGCGCCCTGCTGCATCTCGAGAAGGGTTCTGCGCGCAGGGAGACAGGAGACAGCGCAGCGAGGCGGTATTTTATAGACAGAATAGATTCAAATGGTAAAGAGAAGCACCTGCAGAGACGAGGACTTGGGAAAGGAGAATTTCTGCTCCACAGCCCGAGGAGGCGTGGGGCTGAGATGCAGATAGTCGTGAGGTGGGGAAGATGAAAGCCTGGGGCCAGGGCGGAAGGCAGAGGGAGAGTGGCGGCCACCCTGGATGAGAAGGAAGGAAACACTCACAGGGCCACTAGAGGCAGGAGCAGGCCACTGAGGAGGGCAGAGGCTGGTCTGGAGGGCAGCAACGAGGTGCAGCTGGGCTGGCCCACGCCCCTGGCAGGCAGGAGGGTGCTCGGGGGACAGCGGAGGCGACCGCGGAGGCAGGGCTCCGGGCTGCAGGTGCCTGCGCTGGGGTTGGCGCTGCTGCAAAGAGCAGGACATAAACCAGAGCGCCCACCCACGGGAATCCTGAAGACTCCAGGGAGACCGAGGACATATCTGCCTCCAACACCCTCAGAGACAAAGCTGTGAAATACAAATAAGCTGATGGCATTATAATTCAATACAAAAAAAATTCAAGGGTTGAAACAAATCACAGAAGAGGGATAACTGGGAAAATTAAAAAGAAAATGCTTTTATAAGAGACAAACCTTATAAAACCAGTTACCATGAATACAGTAGAAACTACTTTTTAGTCAGAAGGCCTAATACGGGCAAGCCTTCAGTGAAACTGCCTGAATTTTTAATGGTCCCTTGGTAAATCTGCACGTCTCTTTTGCAAAGCCCAATAGCAACGCCTAGGAACAGACTTAGTGACATTCATTACCTTTTACCCAGGAATTCACTCCTACGAGCTTATGTCAAATAAACAATCTCTCTTAGAAATAATGCACAAAGGGGGCCTGGCCCTAGCTCAGGCCTTTAAGTGGCTGCTTCCACAAAGCTGTCAGCCTCAGGTTGCTGGAGTTCGAACCTCACACCTCTCCAGCTGGCCAAAAGTGCCCTGAAGGCATTCGAGGAACAAAAAAAAAAAAAAAGAAAAGAAAAAAAAGAAATAACGCACAAAGACATCTGTGTTAGCCAAAGTACAAAAAACACCTTCAGATAATTCAAAGACAGGCAGAACACAGTGGCCGGGTTCAATCCCCAGTGTGCCAGGCCAGCCCCGCCCCCAGGGCGCGCTGAGACAGCAATGGCAACTGGGCGTGATGGTGCGTGCCTGTAATCCCAGAATTTGGGAGGCTGTAAACAGGAGGATCACTACGAGTCCGATCTACGAAGTGAGACCCTGTAGACCCTGTCCTAAATATAGAAAATAATAATAATATTAATAGTAATAATAATTCAAAGAAATATTGTCTAGCTATTAAGGAGAAAAGTCTTGAAAATATTTCAACAGTAAATGTTCAGAGCTTGTTTTCCAAAAATAAAAAGGATATGAACTGATGTGCACATCAAATGTTATTCTGTAAACATATGCACGTGGAAGATAAGGGGAAATAAGCAGTCACTGAGTCAAGCTACAAAATGATGAAAAATATGTAAATTTCAGTTTTTTTAAACTTTGTTATCTTTTTAACATATTAAAAAAATTAAAATACATTGTATTATAAGTGACTTAATATATTAGAATATACCAGATCAACACTTGTCTATTAACCCCTTCCCAAATTTTATCCAAGTAATCAGCCCAGCTGAATACAAATGGAACATGCTATTGTGTTTGGCAACATTTTGAGGGCCCCTGAGGGGAGCCTCTCCATTCTGTTCACCCCTAACACATAACTATCTGAAGGCCATGCACTGATAAAGATTTTTAAAGGTCACTGTCTGTGTGGGGCTATTTGGTGATATTTTTTTTTATTTCTTGCAGTGGTGCAAAGATTAGAAACCTGAACTTTGTGGGGGGAGAAATGAGATAGGGTCTTGTTATGTTGTTCAGGCTGGCCTTGAACTCATGGTAGTTCTTCTGCCTCAGCCTCTAGAATGCTGAGATTACAGGCCTGCACCACCACATTTAGCCTGGAATCCTGAAATTTAAACACACAGTCAGTCACTTTTCTCAGGGGAGGAAAGAGCGAGAATAACCCCCACATAACAACCAGACTAAATTGGTCAGAATCATCAATCACCTTCCCTTGCTAAATCTGCCAGAAAGATTTCTAAGAATTCAGCATTTATTAACATTCATTTTTATTCTCCTAAAATTAATTTTTTTGCATGTGTAATCTACATATTTTTATGGACTAAAAGAACAACAATGAAGGAAAAGGAATGAAACACAGTTCTGCACAACTGCCTGGTTCCCAGGAGGACAGGGAGGTTGGTGGGACCTGACCTCAGTCCGCAAGGCCTGCAGGCGATTTGTCTAGTCCTCCCTCCATTCAGAAGGCTGGAGTGGAGGAAATGAGTGAAAAAAGAAGTGAATGTATTCTGAGTATATGTCTTTTTCGGTCTCTGAACTAGAAAATAAGCAATGTTGGGCTGGCCAGATAGCTCAGCAGATTGAAGGGCCTGCTTAGGCAGATGCAGGGACTGGGGTTCAATCCCTGGTGTGCTGTGCCAGCTCCACCCCCAGGACGTGCTGAGATGATGACTGAGACTGGGCGTGGTAGCACGCACCTGTAATCCCAGAGTTTGGGAGGCTGAATACAGGGGGATCACTGAGTCTGATCTGTGTAATGAGACCCTGTAGACCCGGTACAAATACATAAAAATTAAAAATTAAATTAAAAAAATAAGCTATGTAATGTTACGCATCAGATATAAAGATCCTCCAGAGTAAATCACTTCCACACCAACTAGTGAGCACAGGACTCCAGCATGAACTTGTAAAAAGCTTAGATTCTTATTAGAATCCAGTCAGGAAAAATAGGACTTATGGTTTCCAAGTTTAAGTGTTGCTTTCTTTGCACACAACTTGAACAAACCAGCAGTGCAAACACAGAAGTCACACTGCAACAGAATGAAAGTCCTGTCGCTCGTGGAAAGGCCTCATCCCCACTTCCCAGCTCTCCAGCTTCAAGGGCACTTTCGTCTGTACAGCAGCCGGCTCTCAGTGTGGCAACCCTAGTCCATCTTCAAGATGCTATTAAAAATAGTATCTACATATGGTTTCCTTCATCTATAAGAAATCTAGGGCCAGGGAGATGGCTCAGTGGAATAAGCGCTTCCCTGGCAAGCGTGAGGGCCTGAGTTCAATCCCTGATTCTGCAAAAAAAAAAAAAAAAAAGAAATCTAGACTATAAATAAAGAACAAAATTTAAAAAAAAAAAAACAGATAACAGGAAACAGGGACACAGTTCTTTTTGCAAAAGGGAAGAGCTGCGAGCCATGGTTCTAGATGGGCCCCATGCTTTGGAGGGCTCTCAGAACCCACATTACGGGATACTGTTTTGAGGCTCCAGCATATTCCCTTTAGTGTTTATTATTTGATTCTCTTATCTGTGTGTCCTCTCATTTTAGCTTGTCAGCCCTCTGTTCATAGTCCTCAGTATATGCTAAGTGAGTGAAAATGTGCAGAAATACAATCTACTGCTTTAACCCTTTCCCGTGCCCAGTGCCAAAGTCTCGCCCCATCACATTCCCTGGGAGCCAGGGTGTATGGCTGGCCACTGTGTCCCCAGCAGTGTGCAGCAAAGCCTTATGTACAGTGACCTGGGCATTTCTATGAGATGCTGTTAAACAGAGTAGGAAGAGAAGATACTATAAAATGACCTATTCCTAAAATCTGTTACAAACAATACATGAATCAAAACATATTGTGTCTTATAAATACGTATATTATATGTCAATCAAAAAAACAAGAGAGCCAGGCATAGTCCCACCTACTCAGGAGGATGAGTCAGAAGGCTTGTAATCTGAAGGCCAGCCTCCATCATTCAGTGAGACCCTGTCTCAAGAATTTTTAAAAAGGAGGGGGTAGATTTCATCACTCCCTTGAGTCCAATCCTCAGTACTACAAGATAGATGATAGATGGATAGATCAATAAATAGATCTATACATAGATAGATGATAGATAGATGATAGATACATTAAACTAGGTTAGATCAGTAGAATTTTGCTACTGTTCAAATCAAATCCTTCTGAAAAAAATAAAACTCTTTAAGATAAGTGAAAAAAAATCTACAGTACAAGTGGAAGACTTGCTAGGCATGATGGCACACAACTGTTATCCCAGTACTTGGGAGGTTGAGGCAGGAGGATTGCCAAGAGTTCGAGGCCAGCCTGGACTATAGAATGAGGCTCTATCTCAAAAACACAAAGCAAAACAAAGTAGAAAACTCATTGTTCAAAACACAAATTTAGGAGCTGTTTAAAGCATCATATCACGGCAGTGCACACACATCCATGCTCATAACGATGTAGTTTGTAAAACTGAATCTTGGAAACAATCCAAATGCCCATGAACTAATAGGCAGCTAAAGAAGATACGGTCTTTTTAGACAATATAATACTTCTCTGCCATGAAGAAGGATAAACTCAAGAGATTTATAGATCTATGGATGCACTTTATGATCATACTCTCAAGTGAAATAAATCAGACACACGTGTAAATATCTTGTACTGTGAGAAACTGAAAATGTAAATGAAGACCAAAATGTATAATAGACACTGTGAAATAGAAAGAAAATGTTCAAATAAGAAGGGCAACTGAGGGTGTGGGGACAAAAAAGAAAAAATGGACAAAGTTATTGTAAATAAGCAGAGGTTGAATGGAGGGAAAAGGATTGAGGAAAAAAAAAAAAAAAAAAAAAAGAAGAAGAGTCAAGATATACCATGTACAAGGGCCGGCCAGATAGCTCAGTGGATTAAAGCATCTGCTTAGGCAAAGCGCAGAGGCCGGGGTTCAATCCCCAGCATGCCGTGCCAATGCCGCCCCTGGGGCATGCTGAGACAGAGATTGAGACTGGGCCTCATGGCACGAGCCTGTAATCCCAGCACCTGGGAGGCTGAAAACTGGAGAAGCACTAAGAGTCCGATCTATGTAGGGAGACCCTGTGGACCCTGTACTAAACACATTTAAAAAAAAAAAAAAAACAGCAACAGCAAAACTTTCACCTCAGATTGTCTTGCACATATCAGTGCACTGGATTCTAACCTTTCGATGCCAGTGCACAGTTTATTTCTTTAGAGTATCCCCTGAAGTCGTGAAGTAGTCATCATTTCTCTAGGTATGTCAAAGGCTGGTGCAATTTAGCTCCAAATAGCCAGAAATCTCAACACAATTTATGACTTAATTTGTCTTTTCTCCACTTACAAAAGCTTTCTTTATCATAATACTATAACTCCCCTCCAGTGCTTGAGCCATAGGGATCTCGAACTCACCATAACCATAACCAAGCTTACGATCGCTCCTAATATTCCCCACCTCTGTGATCAACCACTTCTTCCTCTCTGTTCTCATGCCCAGTACTTGGCTGCTTCTTAGCTCTCTTCATCACCACTCCTCTCCATCCAAATTACTAATCTGTATATCAAATTACTAATTTTGTTAGTTCTGTCTCTAGAATATAGCTCTAGTGTATAACATTCTACCCAACTCTAACACCACAGCTATTGTCCAAATACCATCTTATCTTCCCTAGACAGCAAAAACCTCCTCCCTGGGCCCCACAGTCCTTTCTTGTTCCCCCTAGCACAGTGGGGGCAAACCTGTAGGGACTTGTTGGTCTCTTAGTATACCCTGGGGAGAAACAGCAGCAGGAACAGGAAAAAATGGAAAAGAAGACAAGAGCTGGGTCAGGCGGTGGTCAACTGTCTGATTGGCAAATGACCCCCTGGAACAACAGTAGGGGCATTTATTTATACCTTTGCAAAGTTAGCATCACATGACGCAAGGGTGCTTGGTGACTGATAGCTGACAAAGATCAGGCAGGAAGCTTTTCTCAAGACCAAGGTAGCTTGACTGTTCTAGGCCCGGAGGCCTAGTCGTCCTGCTCTCACACATTTGACCAATTTCCAGCTTCAGTGGCTCCCAACACGAAGCTACAGCACACATTCTGCAGTGGGCTACTTGTCTCCTTAAAAGTTCTGAAAGGCTTGCAGTCACTGCACTAGCATGTTAAATGTACAGATCCATGCCATCTCCCTACCTTAAATCCCTAAGAGAGTCTCTTTTGCCCTTCCTAATTCACAGTATCTACTACACATTTTGGTCTTCATTACATTTTCAGTTATTAAACCTGCTTGGTCTTCCCCAGTTCATCTCTGTTTCATACTGCCTTCTGATGTCCCACTACTTCCAGGCACAGTGGAATGCAACTTCATTGTAAGATTCAGTGTAAAGATTCTTTAAGATCAATGTAAAGATTCAACGTAAAGATTCTTTAAGGCCAAAGTAAAGATTCTTTAAGACCATCACAACCTCCTCCCATCCGTTACTCCACTCTGAGACCAACGGGTCAGCAGAGACCAAGAGAAGGAATTCAGGCCTGCCAGCTTCAACACATCCCTTCACCTTCCACCCAAAGATGGGAGGCCCTCAACATTTTTTTAGCTGCCCTTATCTCTGGTCAACTTGATGAAACTTGCTTTCCAAAAGCACCAAGGTGCGATTTTGTGTTATTACCTAGAGAAATCGGAGCACCACAGGACAAGGTGTATAAAACCACAAAGATGGACTGGCACACTTGCCGAAGAGAACAGCTCTCACGCTATTGCTACAAGGCCTCCCAGCCCTCAGTCCACATCCTACAAGAACCTTCCCTCCTCCTTCGGATGCTGAGCTCATAGAGAGCAGCTCTCTCTTCCCCTAAGACCGCACCGCACCTTTCAGAAATCGTGCCCCAGATTTCCAGGCATACTTGCACCTTATTCTTGTGATCTTTTCCCCAACACACACCCTCCTGGGAGTCTCCCTGGTGCTTCCTGGTGGCATCAGTCTGCTGGTTCATTGCAAGTCTCCTCACTCTGAAAGTACACAACTCCAAGACATTTCCAGTAAGAAGTGGGCTAAAGATTTTCCATTACTAATCACAAAGGCTTAACCATGCTATTCTTTGAGAATGTGTTAATTTATGATTTAACTTTGAACTGTGATTTAACTCTGAACTGGGATCAGCCAAATATCTATCTAATTGAAAAAAGTCATTTTTCTAAATCAAAATATCATCATTTTTAAAAACCATACCTCTGTGTAATTATACCTGCTCAGGAAGGTGACATAAAGCAGTAAAGGATTTGCTTTACTACCTGTGAAGGAAAATATTACTTTGCTTCCTCCTTACTCTATTAAGTAGTCAAGATCACAGTGATATTTATTAAAATAGCCAACAAATCTGTGTCTTTAAAACATGCTGACACCGTCTCAACAGCACTCTGAAAAACAAAGATGCCTGAGCTATTTTCTGACTCAATCTGACACTTCAGACCAGCCAAAAGAAAAAGCACACTAAATTTTTAATTAGTCAAGAGCAGCTTGCTGGAAATGAAGTTCTCTTGCTTTCGCTTCCAAATCCCACGTATCACTTGGCTCACCTCAGGAGCAGCCCTTTCCGAGAGTGCTTTTCTCTTAAGTACTTGAGCGCTTGAGCTGAAGTCTTGGGAGTGAGTGTCCTCAGAAAGGGCACAAATTCAGCACACACAGGTCAGGAAATCTGAATCAATGGAGCACTCCATATTCAATTCTGCATTCAGCTTCTGGGGGCCAGTTAATGCTGTATATTTAAAAATTACGTTGGACGTTCCACTTTAACTTGCCAGTTAAAGCTCTGGTAACTTTAGGAAATATTCTAAAAAGGTTATCCTGACAAAATACAATTATTTCACTTTCAAGCATGATTTATAAGGAACTTTAGGGGAATAGCTGGGTCAGAAAATAATGGGGGTCTTGAGTTCAACAACCAGGATTTTATCCCTGATTCCACCTCTCACTGGTCGCAAGACCACTGGCAAATCATCCCAACATTTTGTCCCTCAATTTCTTTATCTGTCAAACATTGGTTGTTATTTGATTTAGTCTCAATTCCATCTTCTAGCTACACTTTAATCTCGTATCCAATGGTTGCATGTGGCCTGCCTTCCCCACCCTCATCATCAGATGCAGCTGTATAATTTCTTTTCATTCTATTTTTTTTTTCTGTCTGCTTTAAGATTATACCTGAAATTTAGGATTAATGGGGGGCAGTGAGATAGCTCAGCAGACTATCTGAGTGTCTGCTTAGGCAAGCACAAGGACCATGGTTCAATCCCCAGTACGAGATACCAGCCTCCCCCGCGCCCCCCCCCCCAGGCGGGCTGAGCTGGCCCCAGAGTCCAGGTGCGGTGGCGCATGCTTATAATCCCAGCACTGAGGGGGCTGAAAACAAGAAGACCACCATGAGTCCAAATTGCGCAGTGAGACCCTGCAACAACCAAATAAATAAATAAATAAATAAATATAAATAAAATGGCAAATGGGGTTTTGTCTTGTAAAGTTTTCAGTCACGGTATGACACCAGGCCCATAGTCACTCAGTATAGAATATTTTGAAAGAAAGAAAGAAAATATATATAAGTGTGTGTACTTTATTCAAATTATGCATAAAATATTAGAAATTTCTGCAAAATAACTGGTTAGCAACAGGCTATAAAATTACATTGAGTTATTCCACTTCTTATATTTCTGAAGCTTTCCAAACTTCTACTATAAACTAATAAATTTTTTAAAAAATTGTTACAAACACATTTTTATTCAGAAAACAATGTCCCTAATGAAGTTATGTCGTACACAAAAACCTGTGAAAGTGACGACAGTGATCACTAATATTTATTCATATTTATGTGTTGAACTCTGCAGCAAGCATTTCACACAAAGTATCCACTCAGTCCTCATACTGTAGGATACAGTGGTTCCCCCCCCCCCCGGCTTAACCTCAGTGAATACGTTCCAAGACCCACAGTGGATGCCAGAAGCCACAGATAGTACCAAATCCTATATATACTATATTTTTCTCATACGTACACATTGATGATAAAGTTTCATTTATAAATTAGACATAGTCAAGACATTCACAACAGTAACTGAGACCTTAGCAACTTCAGCACAGGACTTTTCTTTCCATATTAAGCTGAGAACTTGTACCTTTCCACTGAAGGGAAACACACCACAGCTTCTCTTTGGCATATCCAAGCTGCCAGCATCATTAACTCAGCAAAGCAAGGACTAACCGAATGCAAGCGCTGCGATGCCTCACAGCAGTCAATCTGGATCCGATAGCCAAGTGACCAACTGGCAATAACGTACAGGGCAAGGCTATGCTGGCCAAAGAGGTAATGCATGCTCTGGGCTAGATGGAGCAGCAAGATGGGGATTTCATCACGTCACTCAGAACAGCATGCAATTTAAAGCTTGCATGTTTATTTCTCAGATTTCTCATTTAATATTTTCAGACTTCAATGATCACAGATAACTGAAACTGCAACAAATGCAGTCATAGACAAAGGAGAACTTGTGTCCTTGCAGTATTGTCCAGACCAGTTGTCAGTGATTCATTTCGCTCCCATTTTCCAAAACTTGGGGAGAACACATTAGGTCATTAAGTGCCAGAGAAACACTGTCACTCACCATTATTACTGCTATTTCCCTGGTTCTCTCATCCAGAAACACCCCAGAAAGGTGAGGATCATTGCCCTCTGGCTAAGAAACCAACACTGCTACATTGTTAAGGATGAGCAGCACTTTATTGGCATAATCTGTACCATAACTCTGGGTCCTGAACCTTTTGCTTTTGGAATCCCGACAGCCTGAGCTGGCAGCGAAGGAAGCAGCGAGGAACCAACAAAGCATTGTAAAGGAGGAAAGCACCCAGGTCGTGGATCAGGTATCCTGAGGCCAAGAATCTTGTGTTAAGTTTCCAAAAGAATGAGCAAGCCAAGGCTAACTCCACTCATCTCTAAATCAAGCAGGCCCACATAGTCTCGGAGAGGCAAAACAACAGTAGGTCTTCAAGCTAGACAGAGTTTGAAGGAATCCAGTCGATATCAATCCCCCTAGAGACAGTAACAAAAATAGCAAAGCCAGCCAAGAGACAGAAGTGCTGGCAGGATTTGTCACTTGTAGGCTGGGGTCGGAGGGAAGACTGAAGGCCTACCAAGTGACTGCAATGGGAGACAATAAAGAGCCCATCAGACAAGGTCATTCTGCTAGAGACAGGTTGCAACCAGCACAGCTTCCGGTTCTCAGGACCCCAGATGAGCTTCAGCAGAATAAATTCTAAATCCCACTTTCTAATGGAGGTGGGATACACAATATGCTCAAGAATGGGGATGAGGATGAATCTAGAAATTGCTGCCACTATAGGAGGGCAAGTGGAGGGGGGAAAAAACTCACCTGAAGACAAAAATAACACCCCCCGAAGGACATGTCACATAACAGGCTTGGCTCGCTACACAACAGTTACCCCCATCTAAAGATTTCTAAAGACTTCATTTCACATCCAGAAGATCCTGAATTCATATGCTCACTTTGCTAACTGTCACAGCTCAGAATCAAGCTCTGCCCAGAGCAGAACAGCAGCTCCAGCCACCTGGAACCAGCCAGGTGAGCAAGAGCGCATCCATCCAAAGCTGTGTACATCGACGGCTCCCTTTGGAGAGCCTTTCCCAACACAAGATAGCTCACTGTGTGCAATAAATACAAAATCAGAGCTAAAATATGCCAGTAAGAAGAGGACCAGGACCGGCCAAATAGCTCAGCGGTGCCAGCCCCGCCCCTGGGGCTTGCTGAGGCAGCGATTGAGACTGGGCATGGTGGCACACGCCTGTAATCCCAGCTCTTGGGAAGCTGCAAACAGGCAGATCACTATGAGTCCGATCTAGTAGTGAGACCCTAAACACCCTGTAGACCCTTCCCTAAAGTACAAAAAAACAAAAAAGAAGAAGAGGACAGAGGATACAAACAGAAATGAAAGGGATGAGAAATGACAAATGTTCTATACACACACACACACACACACACACACACACACACACACGTCAGAACCAGCTCTGTCAACACGTCTCTCAAACTTGACTCAGTGCTGGCAGGTACACCAGCTAATCTGAGCAGATGTGTTCCCAAGGTCGACCCTGGCCTGTATGTAAATAGAAAAGCTTCCTTGCTTAAAATCCCCCTTTTCTCCTGGAACATCCAGAAACTCCAGCATCATTACAGCCAAAGACTGATGTAGAGGCACGCTGCACATTCTACATGAAGAACAGTCAGATGCCAGTAATTAAGTAGAAAGACACGTGCTCCTGGAAATTAGGGGACTTGGATAAAAGGGGAGGCAGCAACTATAGGTGGAAGTGAACAAACCAACCACAATAAACTTTATGTTAATAAATCATCAGTGCTTTACTACACATGCAAAACATAAGGAAATACAGAATAGAAGGCATGGCACCTTACCCAGAAGCCCCGCTAAGGACCGCATGTCCTTCTCCATCAGCATGTAAATCTCTTCCTCTGAGAAGCGGCCAATGCCGTGCCCGTGCATCTCCCGCTTCACAATTCCTTTCGTTATGTGGCACACGACCCACCTCAGCAGGTTACTGAAGGGACCGCCACCACTAAGAGAGAGCATCTTCCGGGTCTCATTGAGATTGTCCACCCACTGGCAATAAGCTAATGTCCTGGAATTGCGTGGAAACAAGTTACTGCTGTGCATCAAGCAGGGGTCAGCTCCACAGAGCCGCTGTTGGGTGAATCATTCACAATTTACATACGCTGGAGGAACAGAATAACGGCAGCTGTAACAAAGAGCAATCTGCATGCTAGATATCACGGCAGGTGGCAGTGGATGCCTAGACTTAGGTGCCTATTGGAAAAAATCCAGGTAAGGATACCACTGTTCCAGCTCCGCCAAACCTCGACTGGAACGACACTTGGACTCCTCCTCCGGGAATCCCTCCGCGCCAAGCTTGTGCTTTGCTTTGCAAAACCCCAGAGAAAACAAGAAGAAATCTACTTTAAGGTTTTTTGTTCAGGACGTGAGTTCCTAGGGGGACACATGGCACCAGGCGGGAGCGACTTCCACAGGTATGTGCTTTGTACTGATCAAGTGCACGCTCTCGGGCGCTCTTTACGAATCTTCTATTTCATAATATAAAAGGATCTTCTAATGTTTTGGGGGTTTTTTTGCCTTTGTGACAGATGATTAGGGAAAAGGTATACTTCTCCATGTATATTACAAATTATACACATTGTAAGAGTCGGCCACAAAAATACATAAATAAAATAAGTATTATGTAAATCCTTTGCTCTCCTGAAAATCTACTGTACTTCACTGTGTTCTTAAGGATTCTAAAGTGACCGTAGGCTGAGCTAGGAGGGCACTGTGTGCTGAGGAAGCCACTGTGAGTTCGAGGCCAGCCTGGGCTACGTGGAGAGACTGTCTCAAAAAAACAAACAAACAAAAGATTGAAACTTTGACCATTTTACAGTTTTGATTTGTTAGGATTCTGTCTTCTAATTAATGAAAATAAGAAAAAAAATAGTGTCTACATTTTTTAAACATTCCTAGTTTTTACTGCAAAGTCTTATAACCGACTTAACATACTCTATATACTACAACCATAATTGCTTTGTTACCTTTTTAAAAGAGAACTCACAAATATTGGTAGAAACCTTCATGTAACTCTTTTTAGTAACTTTCTTAAAATGAAACAGTGAGAAGTCAAGAAAAAGTATATTGCAATGGTGAGTGATTAGCGGATACAGTTAAAAGCATCGAGTGGATCTTTTGATGTAAAACATCCCACACTTATTCTGATAAATTCTATATAAACATAAAACTAAATGTTTCTCTACTTGCTTTTCTTTTTACGACTATGATTATTAAGGTGGCAATTTTTGCACTGTGTTAGAATAACTGAACACTAATTCTACTGGTATTTTCACATGGCACTAAAATAATTGAGAACTCTGACTCTAACTGCACTAGATCTAAATTCACAATTAAAAGATTATAGAACTTTTGATAATTTTGGAGGCTGATGATGGTCTGAGGATGATACTAAATCATCCAATACTGAGCACAACCAATAAATAATAGCATCTCAGAAGTACCTCAAGTGTAAAAATGGCCATAGTTATAAGCTGACAGGTTGAACTGGAGAAAAACTACATTCCCTGTGGGCCAGTGATACAGATTTTATCATCTGCATGACTCGAGGATGACTAGAAGGAGACAAAGGTGGGTGCATGGAGAACATGGGCTGCTCACTGACCCGCAGGACCCCTGGGGCGGTGGGAGTGGGGTACCCGATGCACAGCCGGAAATCTCGCAGAGATGGGGCTGGAGGGGAGGCCAGGACAGCGTGAGGCAAAGAGAGTTCGACTTTCTCCAAAAGCCAAGGATAACAACCGGTAGGCTTTAAGCAGACCACAAACACAATCTGATTTGTGGTGATGCTGATAAGAAGATGGGTTAGAAGACCATGGCAATTGGGCCAAAAGAAGAACACAACAGCTGAAGGGATGAGCATGGAAGGCACAGGAGAAACCCTGAGATCGACCAGTCCATGACTGCTGGCCGTAAGAACCAAGTAGAAGAAAGTAGCCACTTTCTCCCAGCCTGATGACAGTTCAAAGAAATGACATAACTTACTTGGTGCCATATTATACCAGGAGGAACAAACCTGGGCAATGATAGATGAGTTCACCAGTTGCATCTGATGGTCTTGTGGATGCCCAAAGTGAAGATGCTTACTGTAATAAGGCTGAGAGCTCAGGAGACAGGCTTAGACTGTAGAGGGAGAACTGGTGGCCATATTTAAGTTGTAAGAGGAGAAAAGGACACTTCAGGAGGCATCTGGGGTAAGGAGCAGTGTTCAGAAAAATCACAGTTCAAGATCAAGTTAGAAAGTGAGGGCAGCTTAGCAAGATACAGGAAGAAGCACTACCAGGGCGCAGAGACCACACAGAGGCCCCGAGCTCCACCTGAAGATTTAGGCTTGCTCTGCAGAGCAGGAAATGAGCATGAGGGTGTGTACAGAAGATGAGGACATAGCGGAGTAGCAGGTAGGGACAGAAGAGAGGGCTGTTCCGGGCCACAGGGCTCGGCAGGGACAGGACCCCATCGATTCAGAGGGGTAAGGTTCTCTAGCTGCAGTGTCAGCTTGCATGGAGACCACAGAAGAAGGAACACAGGCTTCATTCCGAGTTCTGTAGGTAGAAATAACTTCAGAAACTGCCTGGTCTTCCTCTCTCCTTTTTCCTGCCTTCTTGTTCATTGCTTTCCTCCTTTGCTTTCACTATCCCCAATATCACAGACCAGTGATATTGGTCAAGCAAATCAAGTCCAGACCAGCTCTTCATGGACCAAGCCTAGAAAGGCATCAACTATAAATACTAAAGCAAAGGAATGTATCATGCATTCCTAAATCAACAACTATAGACAGAAAACACCCATCACACTTGTCTCTATACCACTACAACCCAGTATGCACCTCCTCTCACAGCTAGTTTCTGATAACTCCATCCATATGAACTTCCACTCCCCTCATTCCACCAAAATCACTCCTGTGCAAGTCAATCCTTCTCTCTTTGATTCAATATCCAAATAGTCCTTCTTCCTACAGCTAGCTTTCAAAACCTTTCTGCAGCGCCAGACACTGCTGGCCTCTTCCTTGGAATTCCCCTTGGCTGACATCTCTACTGCTTTTCCTCCCACTTCTCACACGTTCCCAAGCTTTTAACTGTTAATTTTTTCTTCTAGCTTCCTACCTACTTACCCCACACCCAAGAAGTAATCAAACTGACATCTCAGATGTCAAACTTACCCCAAATCCACACTGAGCCTAGACTGCTATCTTGAGGTGCATAGATTCCACGTGGACCGGCCTCAGGAAACACAAGCCAGCAGTCCCAAAATTTACCTCATCTTTGCTCCTTTCACACCTGCTTCTCTGGCACCCAAGCCAGAATTCCAAAACTGTTCTTCACAAATCCCAGGCGCTATCTTCACTGCTGCCGTGGCCTAGCCGCTCTGCAGTCTGCTGTTCTCTGGCCTCACCTCTGTGCTGTCTCTGTGCAGCTTACACACCAGCCATGCAGATTTACTTGCACCTCCCTGCTAGAGTCAGAATAGTATACCTCCTCTAAGTTCCTAGTAAAACCTCATCTCCAACATGATGGTGTCAGGCAGTGGGGCCTTGAGAAGGTGCTTAGGTTATAGGACCACTGCCCTCACGAGAGGTATTAATATTCTCCTAAATGACCCTAAACTGGGTGTGCTCATGCATGACTATATCCCAGAATTTTGGGATCACAAGTTAAAGACCATCCTGGGCAACCTAGCAAAATTTTTAAAGAATAATTTTTTAAAAAGAGTGTGGAGTATAGCTCAGGGGGAGAAAGCTTGCCTGGCATGCCCCAGGCCCTGGGCTCAATTCCTAATATCATGGCAGTAATATCAGACAGACAGAGACAGAGACAGACAGACAGACAGACAGACAGACAGACAGACAGACAGACAGAGACAGAGACAGAGACAGAGAGACGGAGACAGACAGAGACAGACAGAAGCAGACAGAGACAGAGACAGAGACAGAGACAGAGAGCCCAGAAACCTCCCCTACCTCTTCTGCCATTAAGATTTTAGCAAGAAGATGCTATCTGCGAGCCAGTAAGCAGGACCTCACTAGACACCAAATCTGCTAACACCTTGACCTCGGACTTCTCCACCTCCACTCCTGTGAGAAGCCATCTCTGTTCTGTGGCATGCTGTTACTGCAGCCGAATGGGCTAAGCTGCTCCCAGAGAACTTCCTTCTTGTCCTGTGCCTGTCCCTCACCACCAGCCACTCCCACTGTCCCTAGACCTTGTCGTGATATTAATGCCTCCTGTCTCCAGCAGACACTCACTGACTCCCCTCAGTTCTTCAAGTTCTCCCAAGCACTGTCCATTTCAAAAGCTCGCTCTTGTTCCCAGCTTCCAAGCCCCTGAAGGACAGGAACACAGTGCCTGGCCACTGGCAGTCATCCATTTAGTTTGCTGAAGAAAGGAGCACTGACTGAGTGAAGAAAAGTTTCACACTGAGCCAACTACTGCCAACCAGTATTTCTAAGGGATGACACAGGATTAAGTAGAAAAATAAAAAGAGAGATGTGTCTATGGAGAATGAAGGGGTTGCTGCTCTTCTGAGAACCCTGGCTCCACACTGCTCACTGGGAGGCCCCCACACAGGAAATCATGACTTATTAACTGGAGAGGACAGAGAAAGCCAACTGGAAATCAGACTAAGCTAAACAATTAAAGTAATTTATCATTTATGAGCCTATGCAGGAAGTTGAGATCTCATCCTCTTTATCACAGTTAATGTATCTAGTCTTTCCTGCAAAAATGGGATCAAACAGTTTTTAAACCATTATCTTAGGACAGAAGACTATAACATGCTTGCACACTTTTAAAGAAATCAAGAACACAGCAAAGAAATGCTGACCCCTAATGGTTAGTGAAGATGTGTGGCATTATAACCTAACATAATATCAGGTCCATAGGAGAACTGAATATTAATATGCAGGAAGCTGCAAAGCATGGCATTCTGAGCCTCAGAATGTGGCTGTCCAAGTCCAGAGGGTGCCTTTCTTGGTATGGGGCTCCATCCTTGTGTCTACCCTGAACATGTGTTGAGGGTGCAGAAGATTGCACTATGTTTCTATAATGTCACAGCATTAGATTAACCCTTCCTACACCTCAAACTGGAAGAAGTAGGAGAGTAAAAAAGGAACAGATGGAGCCAGTAGTAACCAGGGACTGAGTCTTGGCTTTCACAAGACTTTCTTGGCTAAATTGTTTTATGAAAGCATCCCATCTTCCACCCTCACTGAGACCACATCAAAAGCCAAGTTGGGCTAGGGATGTACCTCTGTGGTAGAGCCCTTGCAGCATGTACAAGGCCCCTAATTTGATTCCCAGCTTTACAAAAAAAAAAAAAAAAGCCAAGTTCAAATGCTTTAAATTATTTAAATTCTAGGACAACCTAGAAGCAAATTTGAGTGTCTATATTTTTATGGGTGACAATGTTATGACTAAGACAATCTGACAGTGATGTCCCACACACCTCTCTATGGGGTTGGAAGAAATCTTAAAAAACACACTGCTGTCCTCATGGGGGCAGTATGTCACATAAAAACTACAGTATGCTGCCAAAATTTAATTTCATTAATTTAATCCTTGTCTCCCAGACATTTCTTTACATTAGCTTCCCTGCCTTGGACCTAACTTAAACATTCAGTACAGCAAAGAGGATAAGAAAAAAATCTTTATCTTCAGTAATAGCTTTTACAGTGCAACTGACATAATTGTGTAGATTCTGAATGCAAGGAAATGCACTGATTTTACACCTAAGTGCGCCTGTTTGAACAATCCTAAAACAAGGCTTAGCACTATATATTTCATAATAATGACAGCTTTGCATAGTTTTGTTCTTCAGAAGATTAGAACATTTTATGGTTTCAGGCTAAAATAAAACATATCTAACCACCAGCACCACCTCCATCATTAAGTAACTGAGCTAAACACTGAGTTTACTGAATTTCCTCTCCCACCTCTCTGGAAAGCAAGGGGCACAATGATTGTCAAAATTTAAGAAGATCTCATGGAAAACTCATGCTCTTAATGTTCTCCCTCACATTGAGAACAGAACCTTATGCCAGGCCCACACTTCCACAGGTGCAGGAGTTGCTCAAGGGCTCTGGGACCAGAAGACAGGAAGGAGAACAGGAACTAGGGGGAACCATGTGGGAGACTGTCCACAGCTAAGGCCTTGGAAATCTGAAGAAACAGCTTTGGTTTTCCTTCTGCTACTAGAGATTAAGCTTTTGATCATAAACAAATAAGAAAGAAGAGCTCACCCAAAAAATATTTTTCTAACTAAAAAATGAATTAGAGGAATAGAATTACTCTTAGACACATCTACATATAATCCAAGCGAATCTCCAAGCATTTGAAAGCTTTTGGTGCATAACCTAATCCTTTCCTGCATGATACACCAGTCAGCTTTCCTGTTCTCCTACCTCCCAGTCACAGTCTGCCCCCCACCCGTATTAGCTGGAAGCTGGTTAAGAAGAGATGGGGAGTGGAGGACAGTCATGAGCTTCTTACAGACATTAAAGCTATATAAAATGATGCACACCCCAGAGCAAAAGGCAGTGACATGTAGGAGTTGGGAACTTTGCTGAATCAAAAGCTTTTAAGCAGAGCATGTGTTCCCTTTGCCACTCTGGAACTCTAGGAGTTATAGCCAATGTATGTAGGGCCTTTACCCTTTCAGGTGGTGGAAAGTGACACACAGTTCTCCACATCAAGGAGCCTATCTACCAGAAGGTACTGCTTTGGAAGGAATCTGTGTGGCTCCCCCCTCACTGCAGAGCTGGGTCTAGAGCTGACAAGTGAAGTGGGCTCTCTCCCACAGGCTTTTGTCCAGAAGCCGAACAAGTCATACATTTTGGGCCCCACCATGACTCCTGAACTCTAAGAGTGCAGCAGCTCTAAGGGAAAGACCCTGGTTCCTTCCAGGATACTGCTCCTGATCTGTCCCACCCTGACTTGAACCCTTACCTCTGCCCTCTCCACTGGTTCGCCCTTTGCTTGCCACTTCCTCACTGCCAGTGTGAGGGGGAAGAGGAAATGGAGCTTGGTTGGCCCAGAGTAGGCTGAAGAAGAAA
Source organism: Octodon degus (assembly GCF_000260255.1). Taxonomy (NCBI): domain Eukaryota; kingdom Metazoa; phylum Chordata; class Mammalia; order Rodentia; family Octodontidae; genus Octodon; species Octodon degus. The sequence goes on along the minus strand of NW_004524820.1, from coordinate 1,271,208 downwards.
CAAAAGTAGAAAGAAGAAAAGGAAAATAGAGGGTTGGTTAACATCTCAGAGAAAGGAAGAAGTTTTCCATCTGGAAAGAGAGCAGAATGGGTGAGATAGGCAGCCAATGAGGAAGCACTGCTCCCATCAGCCTCAGTGGAGGGGAGCCTCTAGAGGGGAGGGAAGCAGTTAGAAAGTTAGAAAGCCTGCTGGCCCCACAGCAGTAAAGTCAGTAGTGGGCTTAGCAATCCTTCATTAAATCTCTGAACAAGATAAGGCTTCTAGAAATCAGGAAGAGACTTTCTCTCATCTATTTAGATACAGAGGAAAAGGCAAAAATGCCAGAAAATAGATGAACAAACAAGCAAAGGCTCATGGGACAAACTCACTAGCAAGGTAAGAGACATCAGATCCGCTTCATTCATGCAGGGCTGCAGCCAACTCAGGGCCACCACAAGCAGAACAGGAGAAACAAACACAACAGCACAACCTATGTGACATGTCAAACTTGGGGAACGCAAATGGGAGCCAGCAATCAGGGCAAAGAATCTACAGGCTGTGTGCTTTGCTTCTAGACCACGACTCTTACTACCTCAGGAAAATGGGCAGTAAGCTCACAAAGCTCGTATGACTTCCCTTGCCTATGAATTCCACCTTGCCTCCGTCTTGCATGCCTCACCCTGGATACCGGATTCACAGTACTTCAGCTCAGCACTTTGTGTTGGTGAAAAGCCCTGAACTCAACCAGCTGAAGTGTTCTCCTCAAAGATGAGTTCTCCAGCCTGGACCAAAGGCAAGCACACTGCAGTTAGAAAACTGCAATTTTCCCCCATTTTTACACCGAAAAAAATCAAAAGAATCCTACGTTGTATTAAGCAAAATTCAAGTTTCATTGTCCATAATAAAGTCTTGCTGAGGGCCAGGGAGATGGCTCAGTAGAATAAGTGCTTCCCTGGCAAGCGCAAGGGACCGAGTTCAATCCCCAGTTCCGTAAATAAATAAATAAAGTTTTGCCAAACACAATCAGGCATATGCACTGACATATTGTCTACAGCTGCTTTCAGGATACAATAGCAGAGATGAGTAGTTTCATCCAAGACACATGGCCCACAAAGCCAAAATATTTACTAGCTGGTCCCCTGCATAAAAACGTTTGTTGATCACTGGTCTAGATACCCAGAATTGTTACCATGGTAACGCTGACCGGAAGTCAGTCAAACTTCTCATCAGACTGTTAACAGAGAACTTTTGAAAGGGTGGGAGGAAAACCTGAAAGAACTCGGGTTTCTCCAAAAGGATGAGGACTCACCAGTAGAAATGCTCCTCCACCATCTTGGTCACCGCTCGAGACACAGCTCTTTCATGTGGGCCAAGGTTTTTGTTTAAATTCACTCCAAGTTTCTCTTCCAGAAAGTCAATTATGAATTCTGTGCCAGAAACTTTTTCATGATTATATTCAATCCAAGGCATTTTCCCTTGAGCAGACAGTTTTCCGCCAAAATAGTTCTAAACAGGGTATATTTTTAAAAGAGAAAAATATTATTTTACTTGAATTCCACTGTGTGCTTAACAGAAACAAACATTCCAGCTTTATATGATAGTGGCTGTACTATTCAAGTAAATGAATTCAGCTTTAAGCCATAAAAAATCTTACCAACTTACTCCTATAAACTTTATCATGAATTCTGGATTCTGGTTGATGGAAAAGGAAAAAACCATGCCACGCTGGCCCCACCCCCCGGCGTGTACTGGTCACTGAGTCTGGGCCTGGTGGCACATGCCTGCAATCCCAGCAGTGGGGAGGCTGAAAACAGGAGGATCACTATGAGTCTGAGCTGCATAGTGAGACACTGTACCAATACATTTAAAAAAAAAAAGACCTTGGGGTAGGAGCAGAAAATAGATGGGAAGAGGAGGGTTTGAAACGGTTGGAATGATCCTAGGAATGGTCTGGCTAACTAGAATGTATAAACTATCAAAAAACACATAAAGTGAAAATGAACAATGGTTGAAGAGCCCTATCTGACAAGGCTACCAACCAAAGAACACATTTGAAATCCAGTGTCTAATCCTTGAGCAATGCTTAGTGTCACTACCCAGCAAACACGATGCTTAGCTATCACCAGTGTGCTACAGTGCCTCTTAAAATGTAATTCCTGGGTCCTACCCCAGACGTCAGGCTCAGAATCCTTGAAACAGCACCTACAAATCTGTGTTCTTGACAATCTTCCCTTTGATTTGTAACACATGCTAGAAGGGCAATGTCTCAGAAGAGGCAACGTCTCGATGTCATTTTGCCCGATTCTAAAACAGTGTAGGCAACTAAGCTCATGGACTTTACAAACACTTAAACTACAAAGTGACATGTGCTACCCCTTGCAGTCAAAAACCTTAAACCACAGTAATAGAGGGGACTGCAGTCATGATTCCATGTCTTCAGTACTCTCAGTAATTAGGATCATGTAGGCCTCAGCGCTGACTGTTAAAATGTAATTTTCTGCAACCTACAACCTAAATTATTCAGTTTTACAAACTCTCCCCTGTACCTCATTCAAATAGTCCAACCACTGTTGGAGAATGACAAATACTGCTCCTAGAGCAGAACTCTCACCACTGCAGGTGTAAGTTTTAAATAATACGGGCACTTGGAAACCATCTGAAGCTTCTTAAAAAGAAATATATGCACCTGTCTTACAAGCAAAAAATTTTACTCCTAAGCATTTATCCACAAGACAAAAAGTATATGCCTATGCAAAGACATATATGCAAAAGTTCATAAAAGTTACTAACAATTATCAGATACAAATACCCGAAAGAGGTAAACACCTGTCCAGCACAGTGGCACCTGCCTGTAGTTGTAGCTACTCAGGAAGCTAAGTAAGATGACTGCAAGTCCAAGTCCAGCCTGGACAACTTCATGAAATCCTGTCTGAAAAGAAAACTTAAAGGACCGGGAACATAATTCAATGATAGCTGCACAATCACTCATCTAGCATGAGTGAGACTGACAAAGAAAAAGGTAAGTGAATAAACAAATCTCACCTATCTGATACAGTCAAAAAAAAAGAAAGAACTTTTTTTTCCATATAACATGAATAAATCTCAAAATAAGTTTGCTAAGTAAAACTAGCTCAATAACATAGTAGTCCTTTCAAGTCCTCCTTTCCAAGATGACAAAAAAAAAAAAAAAGGAAAAACAATCATGCCAAAAAGGGCCGAGGTCATGTGCAGCCTATTCACTGCACGAACCGTGCCTGGTGCGTACCCAAGGATAAGGCCATTGAGAAATTTATCATTTGGAACATAGTGGAGGCTGCCCCCATCAGGGACATTTCCAAAGCAAGTGTCTTTGATGGTTATGTGCTTCCCAAGCTGTATATGAAGCCGCATTACTGTGTGAGTTGTGCCATTCATAGCAAAGTGGTTACAAATCCATCTTGTGAAGCCCACAAGGACCAAGCTCCTCCATCCCTATTTAGACCTGCTGGTGCCGCCCCACAACCTCCACCAAAGCCCATGCACGGGGAGCTGGGTCTTAATGGACTGAAGAAAACTCTCTTGAGAAAGAAACAATAAATTGAATGTTATACTTTATACAGCATGTTGAGTATACCTGCCAGAGGTGGGTTGGATAAATTCAACCTATCCAAGTTTAAGTTGGCACTCTGAAAATGAATCAAGAGGAACACACTTAAAAAAAAAAAAAAAATCCTTTGGGCTGGGGAGATGGCTCAGTAGAATAAGCACTTGCCTGGCAAGTGCAAGGGCCTGAGTTCAATCCCTGGTTCCACAAAAAA
>NW_004524820.1:1259172-1266877 GCF_000260255.1 Octodon degus | reverse complement strand
TTAAAATATGTGCAATCTGTTGTATGTCAAGTATACCTCAATAAAATTGGGTTTCTTTTACAAGACAGCATAAGTAAATAAATAAAAGACAGCATTAGATAAATTTTAAATACATCACACTTTTATAAGCTTAAACTATTTCTCTGGAGTAGACATCAGAGAAGTTTTTCCATAGAGACTCAGGGAGGAAGTATTTCAGGAAGCCACACGGTCTCCATGGCAACCTAATTTCGCAGCTGAAGCAAGAGCGCCATGGCGAGTATAACTGTGAGGGGCTTGTTCCTCACCTCATGCATCTGTCTTCCCTGAAATGCACATAACTCAAAAATAAATACATAAATATTATGTCTAAAACAACAACACCCAGTAGAGAGTAGCACAGGCAATGCACTGGTGAGCATGCTGGGTTCCAATAAAGGGTTACCGACAACACTGAAATTTGAATTTCACGTCATACAAAATTATCCTTTGACTATACTTCCAACTACTTCAATACAGAAATTCTTCTTCACTCACAGGCCTGATGTGGCCCCACAGACTGTCATTTGTCTAACGTCCCAAGGAAACAAAATTAAAGTTAAGAAACCACTTAGATCCATAACCAGACAAAGAGACATCTCTTTGCAGCAGTGCACCATCACAGAAAACTCAATGAAGAGCCGTTCTAGATCACCAGAGGCCAAATGCCCCTTTTAGTCCTAACCACCGAAATGTACGCACAGATGCAAACAATTACTACACACTGCACCAAAGACGAGGATTCGCCACAGTGCTGACTGCCCACATAGTTACTGCACAAATCATCATCAGTCACATCAAGGTTTGCATGTGGCTAGTGTGTCTCTTCACTGAAGCCCACCCTACACTGCAGGGTGGTGTGCAATGGGTTTTTTTTTAATTGCCTTCTCCCTTTTTGCTACTTTTACTTGACCCAAACTCGTCTTGGAAAGCCTGTTTTTTCCTACCTATAATAAAATGTGAAAGTTAAAAAGAGATTTGAGAGTGCCTTTCCCAAAAGCAAATAATATATCTTAACCATGGGGGATAAAAGTAGAACTCTGCAAAAATTCTAAGCTTCTCTCTGTCTAGAATTATGCTTCCTGCAAAATTAGGTAGATACTACATATGCTTGGTTAAAGAATTGGTTGCAAGTGACCTAGCAAGGTTGTGATCCAATAGCACGGGCTGGTGAGATAGCTCAGTGGACTAAGCGCCTGTTTGGCAAGCACAGGAACTGTGGTTAGATCCCCAGCACTACAGGCTGCACCAGCCCCGCCCCCAGGTGCACTGAGCCTGCCAAGACTAGGTGTTGTGGTGCACCTCTGTAATCACAGCACTGGGGAGGCTGAAAACAGGAAGATCACTAAATCTGAGCTGTGTAGTGAGACCCTGTATCAAACACATTAATAAAAAAAAAAAAAAAGATTCAGTATAACATCCCTCAATAGAAGGGCAATCTTTGTGGCCACTGGACTGAGTCTAAGCTATTCTTGAGAATCCCGGGCTTCTCAAACTAGTGGCTAATATCATCTGTTTGGAAGGCTGAGAAGCAGAGCAGATATTAGCTATATATTGATTACCACTATTTCTGGTAGACAGGAATGGGGACTTAGACTGGTCTGTCTCTTGATACACTATCTCATTGCTTATTATAAGACCTATCCTAAAAAATGGTAAGAACTTACTTGGGCCACTATCAGCCATATTGCTTTTGTGCAGTTTAGGAGACAGGACCTCTTCTGGGTAGCTGCAGCACATGGCAAGATGTACAGTTCGTCAAGTAGAAATGGGTGGAGTTTCAACCCAACCTTCGGCCAAGCACTGCTGCACAGTAAGCTATGTGTATAACTATACATGAAGATCCTTAACCTCCTTGTTAACAAGAAGTGTTTCATACCTGGAAAACTTACTAGCACATCTGGGATTCCTATAATCTGTTTGCTAAAGACACTGATTTACCATACAACATAGTCTCTGTTGCATGTTTCTGTTGATACCATCAGTAGCTTCCTAACACATGCCCTCCTGTCAGACTCCAGTCATCCTCAGATACAGTCCGTCCTCCACAATGCCATCAGAAGGAACTCTGCAAGGCAATAAAATAAAGAACTCTGCTGCTCAAAATCAACCAGTGGCTCAAACAGATCTATTCTAACCTTTCTCACACAGCAATCCAGACCCAACCACCATCACCACCAGTAGCATCGAGCTGCTGCTCAGCCATCAGCCTCAATCCTCCCAGCTTCCTGGATCCAGCTGCCACACACTGCCACAGAAGCTTGTGCACTCCACATTTTAGGGAATCCCTGCCCCCAAAGTCCTCTCCATCCTAATGTTCAGTTCAATTTTCATCTTGTTGCTGAACTACTACCCCAGGGCACAACTATTACCTTCTCTCCCTGCAAGCTTCCTCTACCCAGTGCATATGCCTCTCCTTGCAGGATAGTTGCTCACACGTGTGCCTTTGCACCAGCCTCTCCCCTGGATACTTGGTATAAATTATCTTGACCACTTTCCAAAACCAAAGAATGGGGAATAAAAAATAAGTAATCAACTTCTGCGGAAATAAAAGTTCTGGTATGGGGCTGGGGAGATAGCTCAGCCTGGCAAGTGCAAGGACCCGGGTTCAATCCCTAGTACCACATGCCATGCCAGCCCTTGAACCTCGGGTGAGCTGCATGAGCCACCAGGACTGTGCATGGTGGTGCAGGCTTGTAATCCCAACACTGGGGAGGCTGAGACAGGAGGATCACCATGAGTCTGAGCTGTGTAGCAAGACCCTGTACCAAAATAAATAAATAAATAAATAAATAAATAAGGCTGGCGAGATAACCCAATGGATTAAGCGCCTGCTTTGGCAGGCTCAGGGACCAGCGTTCAATCCCTGGTCCCACATGCCATGCTGGCGTGGCCCCCAGGGCATCCTGAGCTGGTGATTGAGTCCAGGCATGGTGGTGTATGCCTGTAATCCCAGCACTGGTGAGGCTGAAAACAGGAGGATCACTATGAGTCCAAGCTATTTAGTGAGACACTGTACCAAATACATAAATGATTTAAAAAAAAAAAAAAGTTGTGGTGTGTTTTCATGACATACCATAATGTTATTTTGTTAATTAGCTGAAAAACCAGATGATAACATTTTAGAGCCACTGTAATTATGTATCTAAGTAAAAACTCAATGAATTTGTCCAAACTGGCAAGACTGCATGAGATGTAGACGATCTTTCTTTCCCACTTGTTTTTCTGAATGTGGTTATTATTAATTTTAAAATAAAAATACACTAAACAACACTCAACTTTCTTTAATACATTAAAGAGCTCCTGCTCAGTTGTCATTGAAGCAACTGGGGTCTGCTGAGGCTACTGGGACACCTCGTGATGGTGATCCTTTCCACGCCTGAGAGCCTGTCCCAGGTGAGCACGAAGCAGCTGTGTCCGTGACACTGTTAGCTCATCAGTGAAAGCCACATGCTTCGGACTTGAAAATACAGGGCCATCATCTATTCACTGTATGACCTGGGACCTCTCTGGGTCTCTCTTAGTCCTTCGTGGGTCTAATTTCCTTATCTCTAAAATGGGAGAACGGTAACAGCCGCTGGGATAAGGTGAGAAAAGGCATGTGATACACTGACAGAATGGCCTCCTCTGAGGTGTTAACATCACCATCATCATCACCAGGCTGAGACAGAGAACTTCCAGCCCTGAAAGATTTCGGAACCTCACGGCTCACACCTCTTATGCTGCACCCCAGCTCTCCATCTAAACTCCTTTCCATCACTTTCACTGCACCCTGGAACTATCGCCAAATATCTCCCACTGGCTAAACTTGAAGTAACTGGAGTAGCTTTTGTGGGTTATAACACCTTAAAAAAAAATCATGTATCCCTATGTACTGCAATTTTGTAGAACAGAACAGTTTTAGGGAGAAAACATGGTAGGATAAAGTATCATGATTCCTTGCACTGTACTTTCAAACAGTCTATTTTAAAATGCTTGTAAGTATACGTAAGCAAAATAAAGATGCTATCTGTGAATTCTGATGAACAGGCCGGGGAGCTCATTGTACAATTCATTTAATTCTTGTCTATAAAACTGAAACCAACTCAGTGGACTGAGCACCTGCTTTGGCAAGCACAGGGACCAGGGTTTGACTGCCAGTCCTGTGTGCTGTGCCGGCAACGCCCCTGTGGCACACTGAGCCAGCAACCAAGTCTGGGAGTGGTGGCACATGCCTCTAATCCCAGCTCTGGGGAGGCTGAAAACAGCAGGACTACAAGTCCACGCTGCTTAGTGAGACCTTGTACCGAATATGTAAAATGGAAAAAAAAAAAAAAAAATTGAAACCAAAACAGGGGCCAGGGGGATGGCTCAGTAGAATAAGCGCTTCCCTGGCAAGCGCAAGGGGCTGAGTTCAATTTCCGGTTCCGCCAAAAAAAACCCAAAAAACAAACAAACAAAAAAGAAACCGAAACAATGGTGGGTGGGAGACAACCAGCAAATAGATAGAACAACTAAAGCAGACAGCTCAGCATAAAGGCACATGCCCTTGATTCCACTCCAGAAGGCCAAAGCATGAGGATCACAAGTTTGAGTCCAGCCTGGGCACCTCTGAAACTTAGCAAGACCCTTTTTCAAAATGAAAAATAAAGGAACAACCCACACAGATCCCCCTTCTATCCCTCTCTTGGACAGAAGCTTTCTTTCCCCCAGTAAATGTGTTTTGCTTTTAACAACCTAAAAAAAAAGAAAAAACAAAAAAGAAAAAAGAAAAGAAAAGAAGTGAAAAAGAAAAATAAATGATCTGGTAATGTGGCTCAGGACAAGGGCTCTAGGATCACTCAATCTCCAATACCAAAAACTAAAAAGTTCTAAATGGTATTTTTTTTCTCTTCTCTCTCTTATATAAAAGAATTATTTTATGCAACATGTAGTTTTCTTCTTACACAACCCTTTTTATCCAAAGGCGTATGTGTTTTCATGAACGCCAAGAGAAATTTATGGAAGATAGTCAAAAGTATTAGTTACAGTAACCTCTACCACAGGGATATTGGGTAATTTTCACCTGTCATGTAAACTTTTCTCTTCTTTTTCTTTTTGGTACTAGGAATCCAACTCAGGGCCTTGTGTTGGTAGGCAGGTGCTGCACTGCTAACCTTGATCCCTAGCCCTAAACTTTTCTGTATGGTTTGAAATTTAGACTTCTTTTCCATATAGACAATACAAAAGAAGAAAATATCCTTATATGATTCCTTTTCGGAAATACACTTAATTAATAATTTTGCAAGGGGAAAGGGCACCTTTCTCAAAGACCTCAGTAATAGGCTTCAGACTTCACAGCAGGGCGCCCTGCTGTGCACACACTCACCTAAAGCAGCTGCTCTGAGCCAGGGCCAAAGGCAGGGAAGCTGCAGGGAAAGACAGACCTGCGACAGTATGTGCTTGATGGCTTGAGGGAAAGAAAAGAAAAGGTAGGAAACTCCAGCTGCTGCTGAAGCCACTGCAAGAGCAGGATTGCTTTACCAAGGCAGAAGACAGCAAAAGCTCTCGAAAGCTGCCAACGGTAGCAGTGAACAGAAGCCACGACTCGGCCCTCCATTTCCCAGAGCTCCCGTGGCTACTGCGATCTTGTCAGCAGTGATGACGGAACAGACAAGGAGCTGCTGAGTAACAGTCTCTTTTTTCAATTTAAGTCCCTGAGTGACACACATCTTCCCATGCGGCCTGCCAGCACCAAGCTGAACAATGATCTTTCAAATGCGTTTAGATGATTCAAGCCTTGTTTGTTTTTTATGGCTAGTTTCTCTTCCATTGCTATCTTAGGAAGTCTGCACACACTTCTCCCTGCTTCTTTTTGCAGATTCACCCCTCACATTCCACTGTGTTCCCAAACATGCCACACCCTCCTCAAGCCTTCTACCCAATGTCCAGACTCAGTGCGGCTCCACCATGTTGGCAAAGGACCTCCATATAGCACTTCCCAAACTCAAATGTGTGGGTTGTCTCATCCCAGCAGAGCTTTGGGCGGATCACTGCCAGCCACCTCGTCCTCCTGTGCCACCCCAGACAGCACCAGCAAGAGGAAGTCAGGAGTTGGAGGGGTGTCAGCCTTATGGGAACAGCCGGCCTTAGGATGGTTACAACCTAAGGACACTACCTTACCACAGAGCTGTCACTCTGTAGGAGATTAGGGTGAATCTCAGGCCGGTAAGTGCCATTTGGAGAAGGAGCAGCTAACTGAAAGGACTACCACGTTTAGGGACCCCCAGAGCTCCCCTCCTTGCTTTCCTAAACTCCTTCACAGGCACAGAGCTCTCCAACCAAAATAATTAGACATCTGAGGAGTGCCTACTACATGAAACAGGTAAAGCACTGTGTATGAAAGGAAGCAGAATTACTAGGACAGAACAAAAGCTCAGTTAGCATACGAAGTATCCCCCAGGGGATAAAGGAAGCGATCAGCAATACCCACTAAGGACAAATACTATCCAAAAAAGACAAAAGTGGGAATAAAGGACAATAGCTGATACAAGCAGCAACACAATGTATGCAAGAACAAAACAGACCAGTGCAATGAAAGCTGAGAGAGAAACACTCTCAGAAAGAAGCTGAGACCAGTGAAGGGCAAAGACAAAATACAAGCAGAGGTTCTAATGTCTAGACAGTAGGGAACAGGAAAAGGAGGGGAAATACAAGCATAAAAGAAAAAAATCTTAAGCAAATGGAGCATTAATTCTCAGAATTAAAAACAAATGAAGGGCCTCGGGTGAAAAGTTTATAAATGACTAAAGGAGATACATAAAGACCCATTCCAAGGTACATTATAAGTGAAACAAATATCAAGATTAAAAGTTAATTCTAAAAGAATATAATAAGAGGGCTGGGGATGTTGCTTTGTAGCACAGCATTTGCTTAGTCTCCATGAAGCACTGAGTTCTCACCCCAATACCACTGAAAGAAAAAAGATTAATAACAAATTTCTCAGTAACCTGGCGTGGTACATCCCTGTAATCCCAGCACTTGAGAGGCTGAGGCAGGAGGGTCACTGTGAGTTTGAGGCCAGTGTAGGCTACAAAGTGAGTTCAAGGCAGTTTAGAGTAGGCTAAACTGCAAGTGAGAACTCATCTCAAAAAGACAAAAAATAAAAAATAAAGCATTGAAGGAAGAGAACTTTGAACACAGCATTACCAGATAGAGACTAATAAAATTATTTCCAAATATATAAAGTCACTAATGGCTTGCCACATGAAGGATTACTCTGAAAATATTCGCCCACAAATTACTCAAATAAAAACATAAATCCTGTAGGATAAGACATATGGAAAATAAGGTGGTCAAATAACATAATAAAGCTTATTCTCTAAAAGGCAACAATAGTGGGGACAATCACAAATTTTCAGAATTAAAATGCTACACAACACCACAATTGGAATGAGGGCTGGGAAGAAAGGAAAGACCCAAAGTGACCCAAAGTATATTCAAATTGATAATGCATTTCTATTATTGGAGGGTAAATACAAACTTTAATAATTTTAAAAGGAACAAGAATAAATTAGCACACATTTAGATTTAAGAGAAATGGCCATAACAAAAAAAAAAAAGGAATAAATAAACACAAATTTGTATTTCAGAGAAATGTCAAAACAACAAAAATAGAATTTATTTTAAATGGCAAGAAGATTTTTAACTATTCACTAGAAAGGAATAA
>NW_004524820.1:1254911-1258632 GCF_000260255.1 Octodon degus | reverse complement strand
AAGTGAAGAGATAAAATGAATGAATACACTTAAATATTTTAACTTCCTTACTAAAACAGGCATTTCAAAAAATAAAAATAAGAAAACAAAAATAACAGCCAGCCAGATAGCTCAGCAGACTAAAGCACCTGTTTAGGCAGAGCACACCGACCTGGGTTTGATCCCCAATGTGTGTGCTGGCCACACCCCCAGGCAGCACTGAGGCAGGGATTGAGACTAGGTGTGGTGACGCATGACTGTAATCCCAGCACTTGAGATTACACTTATGAACTACATAGTGAGACCCTGTAGACCCTGAAGACCCAGTGCTAAATTCTTTCTAAAAAAAGAAAACAAAAATCAAAGTCTAAATAATACACCAAACATGTTCAAGCAAATAAAGAAACCTGTAGCATATGTAATTATTTAATTACTTTCATCATTTTCAAAAAGCAAACACATAATAAGCAAAAGCCTCAGCAAATTTTTAAGAAAATCAATCTCAGAGAACATTTTTATCTGACCATAAAATTAAATGATTATGAAAATCAAACCTTAAAAAGGTCCATAAGGCAAGAACTTGGTTAAAAAGAAAAATGTAAGAATTTTTTTAGATAATATAGAATTGTCAAATGTGGTATGTTTATGTACCAACTCCCCATAATGATTGTATTCATTATGCATTGTAAATACATGAACAATAAAAAAATAAAAATAAAAATACATGAATAAAAAATAAAATTCCATGAAACAAAACAAAAAATAAAGAATTTAATAACAAGAAAACCAGTATGTGAAATTGGTGAGACACAGCACAAGCATTACTCTAAAAGAAAATACCGATAAATTCTTTTCTTTCTTTTCTTCTTTTTTTGTTTTTTTGAGGCAAGATCTCACTATGTACTTCAGTCTGCCCTTAAACTCACTAGGTAGCCCAGGCTGGTCTTGAACTCACAGTGATCCTCTTGCCTCAGCCTCCTGAGTGCTGGGATTGCAGGCATGTACCTCCATGCCCAGCTCTATTTCATTCTTTAATGCTGAAATAAACAGCGACACAAACTGAACATAGAAAAGCTCTCGCGATCTGTACCGATATCTACCTGATGCCTACTAGATCCTCTAACCTCAGATTCCTAAGGGACAAAATATAACACTGTCAATAATGAAAACCCAAAGGAGGAAGGGATCGGGAAATGCAATACTCACCACTTCTACAGCTGTGCTAAAGGCCTACTGAAGCCATCAACCAAAGTATACTCGTTATTAGAAGAAATATCACAGCCCTGAATCCCTCAAAAGTTCATGGCTTTTTGATTGGTCACTTAAATGGATGTAAAATTCAACAGGCATTAGAATGGAGTATTTGTCTCACTATGGCCTGGCCATTCTTCTTTCAGACTCCACTCTCTCTCTGTCATCTGCTATGTGACATTAAAAATACCCCCAAACTGATGTTGATTTCATGAGAATAAAACACATTTGTAAATAAGTACCTGATAGGGTAAGTCAGCCATCCTTAAATAAGTTTCCATTTTCAAACAGAAGGGAGACAAACTGGGAACACCATTGTTAGGTCTTGCAAACTGATGCAAAATAATAGCATCTTTGGAGTCAATCTCTTGCTGCTTCCTGTCAAAATCAGAACAGAAATGAAGAACAATCTGCATGTGAAACATTCATTTTCTTTAGTTCTCGAGAGGACCCTGTAGGGCTGTAGTCCTAGAGGAACATGCAGCGATGTTTACCACAGAGGCTTTCAGCAGATGGAGCCAAGTTTGCCTGAGAGAGCCTTGCAGATTCTGATACTACTAAGACCCAAGTAACTACCAGTCATGCCCTTCTGTTACCTATTGGCAGCGGGAATCTTCTCTGGGACAGCTGACCCCTTCTCCAGCTTCCAGGCACAAGGGGAACAAGTAAAACTGGTATTTTGTGCTTACTAAGAATGTATAGCACATAGTTCTGAGATTTTTAAATGGTATTAAACTCATTCAATCTTCATAATAACCATATAAAATACATGTCTTATAATAAGAAAACAGGGGTACTGGTTAACTTGCTCAAAGCCACACTGCTAGCAAACAGCAGAACCTAGACTGAGCCAGGTACTCGGTGCCTGTGTCCTTGGCCATTACAGTCTCTATCGCTAGGGAATAACAGAACAGATTTACTTTGTGGTGGCCCAAGTTTACAGGGAATGTGAAACTCTGAGTACTCTGGTCCCTTTTCCAAGCTGTCTGTGTCCTTGCCTGGCCTTTCACCTGTGTAATAGAGCCTGGCTGGCTGGTCCTCTCTCTCTCTCTCTCCCCATCCCCGTTGCTTCACAGGTTATACTCTTTGGCCAAACAGCAGAAATTTCAGTTCCCGTTTCTGTCTTGTCTTCTCTCAGCTACACATCCATCTACTTGTCTGCTTTTTGGGTTGAAGACAACTTCTATGCATAATTTTTAGTGGCCACCATATAATGAAACAAATGCTAGGTTCCAAATCTGGACACCAGAAGGGAGTACAAGCCCTTATCCCTATCAGCCATACACTCCAGATCCTTCCACCTCCCTTCATCAATTCTGTATCAATTATCATTGATTATCATGTTGATTAAATAAGGTAACACCTGTAAACATTTAGCGAGCAGTCAAGCCTCAAATAAGAGTAGTAACACGTACTCTCATCCAAACAGACATGGTCTAATGCCCTAATGGTACACAACCCCAATAACATACTACTTCAGGAAACTTTTGCAATTTTGATTTTTCACTCTCCCCAACCATTTCCCAGACAGATAAGCTTCATTCTTGACTTTGGCCCTCCCTGAACTTTGTTTCTAATGCAGGAATCCTAGTGAAACTCTACACCTACTTCTACCCAAGCTAGGCGAACTCACCCTCATCCCACTGACACTCGCTTACTTCAGCACTGCCACTTCCTAATGTTCCTCTTGAAGAAGTTGCCGCCTCAAGGATGCATTCAATTTAAAGAGCTCAGAGTGAGTCATTTGGAAAATATCAGGCAAGTCAGAAACCAAAAATATTTTCTGTTCTTCCAGCAATATTCACCCCCCCAAAATTGTTTTTCATTTGGATGAAATGTGTGGAAAGTTGGATATTAAAATCAAGAATGCACCTCAACCATGTTCCTAGACAGCAAACTGTAGACTTGACAATCAAGTAACTGATTTTCTCCAATACAATAATGCACATCCCAACGTGATATTTTCAGGTAAATTAGAATGGCAAAAATTAAAGAACTCAAAAGAGAGGCGATAAATACAAAGTTCCACCAGGGATTTGGCTTTAACGGCACAGCACCTGCCTGGCAAGCCTGAGGTCGTGAGTTCTATTTTCAGTACCAACACACACACACACACACACACGTAAATATGCACGCAAAGTTCCCTGCTCCACTGGCCACAATTATCTACATCTAATGACTAATCTGGGCCATCCCATAATAAGAATGGACACTAATTATATGCATAATTATAATTATACCCATATGCCAATGACTCTATACACATCACACATATTTTTAACTTATTAATTCTGACAATAACACTAGACAGTGAGCATTGTTATAATTTAAACTTGGGGGGGGGGTGCTTATGGGTAAGCTCAGTTGTTCAAAGCATCTGCTTAGGCAACTCAGTCAGGTGCAGGAGACTACGGTTCGATCTCCAGCTCCACAAGCTGCAACAGGCCCACCCTTAAGGCAGCCTGAGCTAACCAAAAAAAAAAAAAAAAAA
>NW_004524820.1:1250744-1254681 GCF_000260255.1 Octodon degus | reverse complement strand
AAATCTACATAGTGAGACCCTGTAGACCCTGTAGACCCTGTAGAGCCTGTAGACTCTGTCCTAAATACAGAAAAAAAAAAAAAAAAATTGGGGGCATCGTGCTATGCTTGTACTTTACAATAGTCAAGGAATCTGAAGCTCAGAAAAGTTCAAAAACTCGTCACCGAGCACCAATTTCAGATCAAGACTGTAACAACTCCTGTTCCCAAGCTCTTAAGCACACAAAGACACCACAATAGACAATTCCTCAACTTTATTAACACAGACAACTTGACTTAGACCACTCAAGCCGTTTGCCCATACTAGCTAATGCATTTAACCTTTATGGAATGTTTACTACCCAACAAACCGAGCATTTCATACTGTTACTACACTAAATCAACTCTATGAGAAAACGCTATCATTATTATCACTATTTTACAGATGAGAAAACTGAGTAAGAACTTACTCTCATATCAAAAGAACGTTTTGGTAAAAGGCGGAACCTGAATTCAGACCTGGACTATCTGGCTCCAGAACCCATCTTCCACACAGCAGGAATCTTCCCTAGCTAAGGATCAGAGGATCACATATGGGTTGCTTCTCCACACATATATTTTACAAAGTGGGTATGTAAAACAATCCCTGGAGAGTGCCAACTGGCTGCTCTACTAGGACAGTTCCTGCTGCCACCGCCAACCGTAGGCCAGATGCCAGCCTCTGCACATGTGGTGAGCTGCAGAGATCACAGGCTGACCCTCGGCCAGCTTTGATTCACTAAATTCTCAAAGACAGGCTGAACTAGAACCACAAAAGTACAAATGAACTACTGATAATGAAGTCATTACTTAGTCACTCAATTTACAGACAACAAATTTCCAAATGCCAATTGCATTTAAGGGCTGCCAAACAAACTCTTCCAAGAAAAACAGAGGATTGGGACAATACTTGCTTTAAAAGATGATAGTGGAAGAGAAAAGGTAGATAATATCTAACGTAGGGGCCGAGGAGATGGCTCAGTGGAATAAGCGCTTCCCTGGCAAGCGCAAGGGCCTGAGTTCAATCCCCGGTTCCGCAAAAAAAAAAAAAAAAGGTTACAAACAAGTTTATTGTTACAAACTTAAAAATTGCAAAACTATCTAATTCAACCTGGTCAGATAATATCTAACCTACTGCCCCAAAGCCTCCAACCTCTTCCAAAATCCAAAATATGGCTTGGTTATACTGGTTGTTAAATATCCTAATCACTCTCAGCTTTATTTTCCATCTCAGAGACACAGCTATAGACCAAGGTTAGGTCTGTGTTGCAGAAAGCACAAGCGGGGCACAGACGAGTCTGATTTGGCCAGCGAATTCAGTATGGTCATTTCAAGGTGTATTTTCCATCACAAATTTCAGATTTTAGTTTGGTTTTTGCCAAAACCCATATAGAAATCTGAAACCTAGTCTTCACCTTAAGTGTAAGTCTCTCTCCTATAAGCTCTGAAGCCTCCTGTCTTTCCCCCATTTTCATACCCCTAGAAGCTGGCAAAAAAATGGGGCCACTGCCACAGGCCTGTCTTCCCCAGGCAGCACCCCAGTTCTGTATCTTTTTTCCACCAACAAAGCACTTCAGAATGGCCACTTTGCAGAAGGTGGTGTTAAAAAGTACACACTCCATGTACACACATTCACTGTCAGGCTTGAATCTGGACTTTACTACTCCTACTGTGTGATCTCGGGTGAGTTTCTTCATCTCCCTCAGCCACAGTTTCCTTGTCTATACAGTATGGGTCAAGCCTTGAAGTGACAGTCCCTAGGGACGACTGTGATCACACGTGCCAAGCACTTATACGCAGAGTCTCTGGTAAGTGCTCAGAAGTTGGCAGCCCTTTTATAATAGCATAACAGGGTTTTCCAATTTATCATAAGCAACTCCTAAGAAACACATATGAGCAAACAAATTAAGATTCCCTCGCCCAAACAGCAACCCATGCTGGAGCCTGTGGTTTCCTAAATGGTACAGGACCCAGATGTGGGAGGAGGGATCTACAGTGGCCAAGGACCACAGCTGCCAGAGGATGGCCTACTCCAAAGGGAACCCTAAGGCCCCCTCTATTTCTGCAAGGTCATTTGAGCCTTGTGTGAGACTCAGCCCTGGGAAGCCTTCCCTCCCTCCACCAAGTGGAGAGCTGCTGAGAAGCCACATGGCTCAGGATCCTCCAAGGCTTTGAACTGGAATATAACTGAGGAAAAAACAAACCCCTGATTAGGATTTAAAATACTGCACAAATGCTCTAACTCTTTAGATAGCTTAAAACGTGGCTTAAAATAGAGTTTGAAAACTGCCATAAACACAGAATAGTCTAAGCAAGCTCTACACTTTCAAATGTTTTATTTCGGGGGGGGGGAGGGAATTTTTATTTGGTTCAACTAGAATCAAGGTACTAGGCTAAGTCAGAAAATTAAATGTATAGCAAGACTAAAATACACCTCTGAATTCTTAATCGTGACTAAATACAATGAAAGCCAACACATTTTCCAAGTCTCAATGATTCCCCACCCTCTCAGACCCAGGAGTATTCACCTTACTGTCAGGCTGCTACAATGCCTTCCTGGAACCCTTCCGGGTCCATAAAGGTCACTGCCATGTCTTTATTATAATCCCTTGTGCAGGAGGTCTCCCGTGGGGAAAAAGCAGTGTGGACACATTTCTCTCTTCTCCAAACACTGGTCAGAGGAAGCTATTAAAAACTGCTCTGCTTCCAGTAATCTTCCAGTGACCCAGGGCTCAAATGCATGGAAATTTTAAACAAGAACTCATGTATCAATTAGCTGAAGACCATTAATGCCCTAGCCCAGCGAAGATCTCGAGTGAGACTGGATGTACCAGCAGCAGGGCTCTCATTTTCTGGAATTTCCAAGTCAATCCTGTAAACGTTCTGCTGCAGCAGATGCAACTGTTTACAGCCCTGGGCGACTGTGTCACGTCAAATGCGCCTGTGTGCTAGTCCCGCCCTGGAGATCACCAGCTCAACACAACAATGGTATTTAAGCTGAAGATAGTGTTCAGCAGGCAATACCAGCTAAGCATGTAATAAGGCTAAGGCTGCATCAAAACTGCACACCACTATACTTAGCCCCGCATCTTTCACAAGGACCCGAGGGTTTGTGGAGCTTTGCAACTGCAGCCTCTTGATGTTGACATGTAGGGAGGGAGAGTGCAGTCCTTCCATAGAACATGAGGCTACTGATAAACTGAGAAAGCATTTCGTGAAAGTGTAACTTAGTATTTCTGCAAAGCCTCATTCTATTGTTGCAAATACACAACATTCAGGATCTTCCCAAGGACATTTCTCAAATTATCTTGTTCCATAATGACTAGCGAGCACTCTGCTTCTAGCATAAAGAGGTTGGGAGGGTAAATGTTTTTCCCTCCCAGTACCAGTTTAATTTTCCCATGAACTCGAAACTGCCCCTCAGGACCAGGTGACCAAGGAAGGTTGGGGGCGGGGGAAGCAGTAAAAGCAAAATGCTTGGGCTTCAGGGAAGCACGGCCCAGGGGCTGGCGCCGACCCCCCTTGCGCCGGCCCAGCCCTCTCTGAGCCCCTTGTGGAGCCGTGCAGGGCCCTCCCTCCGGCTCACCTAATGACCAGGAGTTCGTGGAGCAGATACGCAGCGGCAGCCAGCAAAGCACCCCCGGTCAAGTAAAGGGTTTTCTTCCACCAGGGATCGGAGCCCAGCCCTGCCATGATCCCACCGTAATCCTGCAAAGGGAAAGCGATGATGTCCCCATAAAAGGAGAAGGGCTCCTCGGACCCGGCCCACCAGCCGAAGAAGGAGACGCTCTGGTTCCAGCTCAGATCCACCACGCACGGCCTGGACGAGGCAAAGCCAACCCCCCAGTGCATGCTGCGCGGCTGGCTCCGGGCGCCCCTCCCAGGGCCCGCGCCGCGCGCAGGGCAGGGCCGGCGGCCGG
>NW_004524820.1:1247024-1250202 GCF_000260255.1 Octodon degus | reverse complement strand
GCCTGACCCTCTACAAAGCGCTGTGCGTTTGCAGTTCACGAAAATTCTTAGGACTTTACGATAACCTGGGTCTTGGCAGGGTGATGCAGAGAGAGGTGTCCACCTTGGGCAACAGCAACAAAAAGGATTCAGGTAGAGAAATCCTCTGTTAAACCCACCGTCAGCCTTGGCCCCTCTGGAATCTTTATGGGGGCCCTCGCCCAGGCACTGTAGTTTCTGTGGATCCTCTTTCCCCTTTTATACGAAAAATATCAAACAATTTTACGTGTATATGGCCCTCTCCCAACTTTTTTAAGTTCATAACTACCAAGAACAGGACGGTGTTTCACAAAGTTTGTGATGTATGCACCAAAGCTAGCACACACTCGGGTAGTTTTAAACTGTTTAGAGGAACTGAGGACATGGGGGTCGTCACTCACGGGTGGAACGTAGGAATTGTGCCTGGGGCAACAGGGACTGGGATGAGAAGCTTCTCTTTCCTTTTTCCTCCCACTGCACCAGCCCCAGAGAACAAGCAGGGACTTGGGCTGTGTGGGCAAATTGTAAGCCTCGAGGCGAGCCTAGGCAGGCTGTGCCAAGCACCAGCAGTTCTGGAGGCCCAGGCACCTCTGGGAGAGCACACGTGGCCTCTCAGGAAGACTGTGCTTCTTTCAGGAGCAGGCTGCAGGAGTGGAGCCCAGTGAGCGGCCTGGGAGATCACCAGGGTACCTTTGGTGGCAGGGAGGGCAGGTGCCTTGCCCACAGGAAGGGCCTGGGGTCAGAGCTGAGATGCTCTGGGAGGGGGGTATCAGGAGGGTGGGCACCAGGGAGTCCTCGTGTTCCCTCCGCACATGGCACTCAGACTTTGCTCTCCATGAACTTTGAACCAGCACCTAAAAATGCAAGCGTGATATTCTTATAGCAAAACAAGCTGTATTAGATAGCTACTTTCGTTTCAGTTTCACAAATAAGGAAACACTGGAGGGCCATTAACGACTTCAGCCTCTAGAGCCAGGGAATGACAGAGCCGGAATTCAAACCGAAGCATCTCTCCCACTAGTGTCCCTGTGAGTTCTTAGCCAACTAGCGTCTCTCACCAGGCAGGCCTACTGGGCCGCTGTCCATGGTACTTGTTCCTCACATTACCTGTGGCTCAATCCTGACCTACATCTAAATCTAATGACTCCAAGACCTCAAATGCCTGTAATCACCTTTTGCAAAAGTACCTTCAGAAAATTCTTTATGCAGTTATGGTAAGCCCTATGTCCCATGGGTTTGCAGTTTGCCAGAACCACTGGGCAAAGGAAACCCAAATCAGCCTGCGTATCACTCGGCACTGGGCTATGTTGATCAAATCAGTGCTTCTCAGACATTACTGTGATCTTGTTAAAATGCAAGTTCCGTTTTTTAATTTATTTTAGTATATGTGTGCAGCACATTGTGATTGCATTCAGTTTCAGCGGTTGATACCTGCACACATCTTAATTCATTTCATGTGCCCTAGCTCCTTAACATCCCCTCTCTGCCCATCTTAAAATGCAAGATCTGACACTCGTTCTGAGGTGGTCCTGGGAGTCTGTATTTCTCATACCATTCCATTAAGATCAGATTACACTTTCAGTAACCATTATCTGTGCTGCTGGTTTCCAAGGCAGATCACCAACTCTGACCACTAACAGCATCCTATACTGGGGGCTTTCTAATCAACCTGATCAAGTCACCATCTTATCATTTTTGCCATCTCATACAGAGAGGAAAAGTAAAGAAGGGAAATGAGAAAAAAAAGTGAGAAAGCAGGGAAACATCAAAAAAAGCTTTTGTGAGGGCCAGTCAAATAGCTCAGCAGATTACAGCACCTGCAAGCAGGCGCAGGGGCCAGGGGTTCGATCCCTGGGCCTGCCATACTGGCGCCACCCCAGGGGTGCGCAGAGAAGGAGATTGAGACTGGGCGTGGTGGCACGCGCCTGTAATCCCAGCTTTTGGGAGGCTATAAATAGGCAGATCACTGTGAGTCTGCTCTAATAGTGAGACCCTGAACACCCTGTAGACCCTTCCCTAAAAAATACAAAATAAATAAATAAAAAATAAAGCTTTTGTAAATGAGGAAGAGAGGAAAGGTTAAAGATAGGAGAATGAGGGGGAAAGTTACGTATGTGCACAAATTCCCTATGATGAATGTTACCAGGATGTATATCTAAAAAGTACCCCTCCTCTCTCTCTTGTTTATTGTTGATAAATGCCACATTATCTTTATCCTTCATTTGTTGCTGGGCATACAGGCTGCTCCTAAGATTTGGCTATTATGAGCTGGGCTGCTATAAACATGGGTGTACATGTGTCTCTGTAATATGATACATTTAATGCTTTCAAGATAATACCTACCGGGGGAAAAGCTGGTGGAATGGCATTTCTTTCTCTTTTTCTATTAGTGTACATGTTTGCCATACATAATATTAACTGGAATTTCTATTTTTATTTTTTTCAGGAATCTTCACACTGACTTTCCACAGTGGTTGTACAAGCTAACATCTCACCAACAATGCAAAAAAGTTTTTCTCATTAACAGTATTTGGTTGTTTGTTCCCTTCCTTTTCTTTCCTACCTTTTGTCCTTTTCTCATCCCAATTATTTATTCTTTATGCTCAGTTTCTTTCCCTTTTACTATATCTATATCTATTATGTCTTTTGGATTTTATTTATTCTTTCACATTCTTACATTAGGGAGACAATGTGACATTTATACGTAAGAGTCTGATTTATTTCATTTACAAGTATAACCTCTTAGTTGCATCCATTTACCAATAAAAATCTTAAGTTTGTCTTCGTTTATAGCTGATAATATCTCACCGAATAAAAATACCACATATTCTTATTCATTCATCAGTTGATGGGCATTTGTGTTATTTCCAAGATATAGCTATGATAAATTGGCCAGCACCATTTATTTAAAAGGTTATCTTTCCTCCCATATGTTTTTGTTTTGTTGCTCATTTGTCAAAGATCAAATAGTTGAATATGTCTGAGGTTGTTTCTTCATCCTCTGTTCTGTTTTACTGACAGTGCAATAGCACCTTGGTTAGATTAATTCCTATTTAATTTTTGGTGATGCTACTGTGAAAGGTATTATTTTCCTGATTGCTGAGTGAGATCATCATTAAGATTCAAGAATATTACTGATGGGCCTGCCAGATATCTCAGC
>NW_004524820.1:1244717-1245759 GCF_000260255.1 Octodon degus | reverse complement strand
ATTCTCCATTTCATTGGCATATAGGTTTGTGAAGTAGATGGTAATAATACTCTAGACTGAAGTATAGCCCATTTTGACTTGACCTTTTTCATTTCTAATTGCATTGTGTCTCCCCCCACCTTTTTTTCCCCCAAGATTGACAGTTTGTGTGTTTTGTTTATTTGACAAGTTCTTCAATTCATTGATTCTTTGTAATTTTTTGGTCTCCATTTCATTTATTTCTGCTCTGGTATCTATAACTTCCTTCCTTGTATTACCTCTGGATTCAGATTGTCTATGTTTCTGTAGGACTTTTTTTTATTTAGTACATGGTCTACAGGGTCTCACTTCACAGATCAGACTTGCAGTGATCCTCCTGTTTTCAGCCTCCCAAGTACTGGGATTACAGGCACATGCATGCCCAGGCTTTCTGTAGGACTTTGAGGTACATAATTAGGTTATTTATTTGGATTTGTTCTTTTTTTCTGATATGGGCATTCACAATTACAAACTTCCTCTTAGGACTGCTTTCATTGTGTTCCCTAAGTTCTGGTATGTTGTTGCACTGGCATTATCATTTAATTCTAGGGACTGTCTTATTTCTTAATTTCTTTTGTGACTCACTGATTATGTAAGAGTGTTTTGCTAAATTTGTATCATTCACAGAATTTCTGTGGTTTCTTCTCCATTAATTTATAGTTTCACTGCACTATGACCTGATAATATGCATGGTAAAATTTCAATTCTTTTGCATTTACCTAGGCATGCTTTATTTGCTAATATGTGGCCTATGTTGGAGAAAGTTAGATGAACTGCTGAGAAGAATATATATTCTGTTGTTGGGTGAAACAATCTTTAAATATCTATTGAATCCATTTGTTCACAGATTTGGCTCAGTGTTGATACTTTCTGAATTTTAGTTTAGTTCATTTGTCTATTCATGATACTGGGCTACTGAACTCCCCCACCTATAATGATACTGATATATATCTGATCTTTTATTTGTAATAGTGTTTGTTTTATGAAGTTGGGTACACTATTATTTGGCATATCTATCTTCATA
>NW_004524820.1:1226887-1227852 GCF_000260255.1 Octodon degus | reverse complement strand
ATTGAGATGGAAGCCTTTCTAACCCCAGAATGCTTGCATTCTACATGCACCTGAAACCAGCACCACTTGGATGATGCCAAGGTCTGCTGCCAGCTGGGGCAGTAGCCAGGCTTTCATCTCTCTTGGCTAATGTTTATTAAAGGCAATAATGGAGAATTTATGCAAGAAAGTACAGTGGTACCTCAGTTCACAAACTTAATTGTTTCCATGATTCTGTCATCTTCAATAGTCAGGTTCAGTGTTGACTTTATGGGGATATTTGATTTGGTTTGCATCCAATTTGGTTTGCAACCAGAATCTTGGAAAGAATTAAGTCTTTGAACTAAGGCACCGCTGTACTGTAATAGGATTCTGAAGCCAAAAATCTGGGGATGAGTGAGTTCAATTTCAAACATAACAAGAAAAAGTAAAGATGTATAGGCAAGAAATACTGTGAAGAGAGATGGTGTCAGTGGAAGGAACATTACTAAGAAAAGATCTCTCGAGAGTAGGGGGAATTTTCTTAAACTTACTCAACAGGGTTCTTGCTGGAAGTAGGTCATGATGATTAGATATCACATGGACAATGAAGAAGGTATTTCTCTTTTTAATTTTTTACTGTTTTATGCTACTGGGGATCAAACCCAGGACCTTCCCACCGAGTTACAGCCCCAGTTCTGGTTTCTCTTTTTAAATTATAAAATTGGGTTTTTCTAACTCCCTATGTCTCTCAGGCTGGGTTCAAACTTGTGATCCTATTGCCTCAACTTTCTAGAGTGCTGGAATTATGAGTGTGGACCACCACTCTTAGTGTGAGGAAGGGAATTTGAGCAGTTTTTGAGGGTGATCAAATATACAGGATGGGGGATCCTGGCTAACCTAATATAGCAGGTTTCTTGCTAAAACAGGAAAATCCCAAGATATTTACAGGAGCCAAAATTTAAGGCCTGGTTGAAAGCATGGCATAAAGGATCCTTAAGCAAGAG
>NW_004524820.1:1223801-1224513 GCF_000260255.1 Octodon degus | reverse complement strand
TTGAGTAATAGAGAATATGAGAATAGGCCTGAGGCTTGCATAAGGATGAGCTTTTACATAAATGAGTAAGTAATGGCAGGGAGAAAAAAGGACCTGAATCCCATCTCCCAACTCTGATATAATTATCAGAGCAGCTTCCTTCAGGAGAAGGAAAATAGCTCCAGGTGAAATCAATCCCAAAGGAGAGTTCAGTTTTGGTAAGACAGGAAGTAAAGGGAACTTCAGTGAAGATTTGAGAAGATAAAGGAATAGTACATTAGGAAATAAGCCTGTTGAGGCTGTCAAAGGATATTTCAGGACATCAAAGGAAGGCTGAGTCAGGGAAGACAAATTCAAGGTAGTGTTTTAGGGTTAGATTCTGTGAAAGAATTAGTGGGGATGTCTCCATGTTGAGCAGTGACTAGGAGTAACATTGGCTGTTCTTATACCCACTGTTAGTATATTTCTACAGCCTATTCCCGTAGGCTACTCCTTATAGCTATAGGAATGACATAGATTTCTGGCCCCTGCTGTCCCAAGAGTAGCACTGATATGGGCCTGCTGACTGCTGTCAGAGAGAAGCATTATCTAAGGAGCACAGAAACATCTGCCTCCAAAAGAATGGATTTTAGCATCTATCACTGATTCTCAGAGAATATTCTGGACTCAAAACCAGCAGCCCTGCATGTGCTCAGGCAGGTGTGGTGGGTGTAGGTGCTGCTATTTAGTGCAT
>NW_004524820.1:1221124-1223496 GCF_000260255.1 Octodon degus | reverse complement strand
CAGAAGATCTTTCATTCCTACTATGAAAACTTGTATTCTAATAAGATGGAAAATGCAGAAGGAATGGACAGATTCCTAGATACATATGAATTACCAAAGTTGAATCAAGAAGATATAAAGTCCTAAATACACCAGTATCAATTGATGAAATCAAAGATTTAATTAAAAACCTACCAACTAAGATAACCTCAGGTCCTGACAAATTCACTGCTGAATTCTACAAATAATTTAGAGGGAACTGATTCCAATATTATTAAAACTCTTCAATGACATGGAAATGGAGGCAATACTCCCTGTCTCATTCCTGGAGGCAAGTATTTCCCTGATACCAAAACCAGAGAAAAACCCAACCAAAAGAGAACTACAGGACAACCTCCCTAATGAACACAGATGCAGAAATCCTCAATAAGATACTGGCACAGAGAATGCAGCAAATTATCAAGATCATTCACCATGACCAAGTGGGATTCATCTCATGGATGCAGGAATAGTTCAAGACGTGCAAATCAATAAATGTAATACACCATATTAGCAGAGTCAATGACCAAAAAAAATATGATCATATCAAGAGATGCAAAAGAACAACAAAAAAACAACTTTTGACAAAGTCCAACACCCATTTGTGATTTTAAAAATCCTACAGAAAACTGGAAAAATGGTCTTTATCTCAATCTGATAAAGCCATCTATGAAAAACCAATAGGTAACATCATATCAAGTGGACAAAAACTGAAAGTTTTTACCCTAAAAACAAGAATAAGAGAAGGTTGTCTTCTGTCACTACTCTTACTCAATATAGTTCTGAAAACTTCAGCCAGAGCAATTAAAAAAGAGAAAGAGCCAATAACGTGAAAATGGCTATATTCCCAAAATTATTGTACAGATTTGATGCAATCTCAATCAAAATTCTAATAACATAGTTCACAGAATTAGAGAAAACAATCCTAAAGTTCATTTGGAACTAGAAAAGACCTAGAATAGCAAAGGTAAATCTGGGCAATGAAGGCAAGACAGGATGCATCACAATTCCTGACTTGAAGCTATACTATAAAGCTACTGTAATTAAAAACTAAAAACAGCATGATATTGGGAGAAGAAGACCCAAGGATTAATGGAATGAATTATAAGGTGAAGAAACGATTCCAGACATACTTAGCCACTACATAGTGCCAAAGGTGCCAAACACCTTCACTGGAAGAAAGATAGTGTCATTAATAAAAGGTGCTGGAAAAACTGGCTTTCCACATGCTGAAGATTAAAATGAGACCCATATCACTCACCATGCACTAAATTAAAATTTTAATCAATCAAATAACTAAATATTAAAACAAATATTAACTGTACTGGAAGACAGAATAGGTAGAATGTTTGATTTGAGTAAGCAAAGACTATGAACAAAACCTCAGGCACACAGGAATCATCACAAAGAATCAACAACTGGGATCTCATCCTATTAAAAAGTTTTTGCACAGCAAGAAAACCAACAACAGAACAAACAGTCAACCCATGGTGTGGGGAAAAAAAGGTTTTCCAGCTGTTCTTCAGACAAAGGACTAGTATCTAGAATGTATAAAGAACTCAAACAGTCTGAGCCCCCAGATTTAAAGACTCAACCCCAAAATGAGCATCTATGAGGAATACATTCTTCTCAGATGAAGAGGTAGAAAAAGCAAACAAATATATGAGAAATGTGCAACATCACTGGTCATTGGAGAGATGCACATTAAAACAATGCTGAGGTTCTACCTCACCACCAAAAGAATGGCTGTCATCAAGAAATCCAGGGGCCGGGGCGATGGCTCAGTAGGATAAGTGCTTGACTGGCAAACACAAGGATCTGCGTTCAATCCCTGGTTAAAAGAAAGAAAGAAAGAAAGAAAGAAAGAAAGAAAGAAAGAAAGAAAGAAAGAAAGAAAGAAAAGAAAAGAAATCAACCAATAACAAATGTTGGCAGGGCTGTGGGGAAAAGGAACCCTTCTCTACTGCTGTTGGGAATGTATTGGAGCAGAGGCCACATGTGCTGAACTTCTGACTAATAGTCTAGACAAGACGTGTGAGAGCTGAGTTGATAGGTTTGGCTTACCTGACTGGTGCAGCTGCTATAGAAATCAGTGTGGTGATTCCTCAGCAAACTAGGACTAGAGATTCCATTTGACCCAGCTATTATCCTTCTAGGTATCTTCCTAAAAGAATTAAAACATAATACCACAGCAATAAATGCATACCCAACTTTATAGCAGACTGGTTTGTAATAGGGAACTCTTTGAAACAGCCCAAATGCCCATCAACTGGTGAATGGATGTGCTACTCTGCTATAAAGAAAGATTAGCTTGAGACATTTCTAGGTAAATGGACGTACCTTGAGATCATTCT
>NW_004524820.1:1220040-1221024 GCF_000260255.1 Octodon degus | reverse complement strand
TAAACTAAAGTCAAAATGGATTAAAGATCTAAACATTAAAGCAGAGACACTAAATCTCCTGGAAGAGAAAGTAGGAGGAACTCTTCAAGACACAGAGGTAGGCAAAGACTTCATGAACAGAAATCAAATCGCACGGGAAACAGTTCAAAGAATTAACAACTGGGACCTGCTCTTACTGAGGAGTCATTTCAAATCAAAAAAACTTCTTTAGGAATGATTTCTCTAGCTCTGTGAGGTATGTTGGTGGTAGTTTGATAGGGATTAAATTAAATCTGTACAGCAATTTTGGGAGTATAGCCATCTTCACAATGTTGGTTCTTCCTATCCAGGAGCAGGGAATGTCTTTCCATTATCTGAAATCCTCTACAATCTCTTTTTTCAGAGTACTGTAATTTTCTGTGAAAAGAACTTTGACTTCTTTAGTTAGATGAATTTCAAGGTATTTCATTTTCCATGGTGCTACTGTAAAAGGTATTGTTTCTCTAATTTCCCTCTCAGTGTGTTTGCTATTTGTTTCTCAATAAAATTATTTTTAAAAAGTAAAATAAATTTAAGCCTCTTTATGTTATAGCTGCAAACATGTAAGATATATTTATATATATGTATGAAAATTCCACCATATATTAATTTTTACTATTAATAATATATTAATTATTAGGGAAAAAAAGTAAAAAAAAGAAAAAACCTACGGTGATAAAAACAGCATGGTACCAGTCAAAAAATAGGCCTAAGGATCAGTGGAACTGATTAGAAGATGCAGAATTAATTGCAGACATACTTAGCCACCTAATCTTTTTTTTTCAAAATTTTATTGATAAACAGATAGCAATGAAACAGTTTCAAATCAAATCGGAAGTACAGTTTCAACAAATAATACACTGCATATTATTCTTCTTAGTGGTTAATTGCTGTAGAAGATGCGGACTTGAGATCCTATTTACAAACACCATTAGAACAAATCATTCTATTCATTAAGAGAATGCA
>NW_004524820.1:1218846-1219940 GCF_000260255.1 Octodon degus | reverse complement strand
AAGGGATGGGGCAGGGCAAGGAAGAAGGGGAAAGTTTTTAAAAGTGAGAAAAGGAAAAATGGAAATAAAGTTTTTGTAAATGGAGAGGAAAGGAGGGGTTGAAGGGAGGGTAGGGAAATGGGAAAGAAAGAAGCTAGTTATATCATGTATAGGTACAAGTTTTCTATGATGAACATGATTATTGTATGTATCTAAAATGTAGCAATAAAAGGGCTGGCCAGATAGGTCGGTAGACTGAAGCACCTGCTCAGGCAGAGTGCAGTGGCCAGGGTTTGATCCTCGGCATGCTGTGACGGCCCCACACCAGGGGCACAGTGAGATGGACACTGAAATGGCACAGTGGCTCGTGCTTGGAATCCTACCACTTGGAAGGCTGAAAACAGGAGAATCGCTATGAGTCCGATCTATGTAGTGAGACCCTGTAGCCCCTGTACCAAATCAAATACATGAAATAAAAATAAAAATAAAATAAAATGCATCAATAAAATCTGATTGTAAAAAAAAAGCCAGCAGTCCTTCTGAGCTGAAATTCTTTAAACATTTGTAAATATGAACCCAGACTAGCCTTATATCATCCTATTATGACAAAATACACAAAATTCCAGAAAATTTGTTCAATTCCATGTAAAAAGGATACTCTAGAAAGGGCTATTTATATCTTTTCTTTTTTAAGTCAGGGCTAGCTATCTAGCTACATAATTCAGGCTGGCCTTGAACTCAGCCTACAAGTGAGGCTGGCTTCAAACTCAGGCAATCCTCAGCCTGCCAAATGCTGGGTGATTTACATGTTGTTTCAGTTTTTTCTTTTCTTCATAACTTTTAACAGCTTCATATTCATGTTTACAATACACAGGGAAAAAATAACAGCAATTGTATTTTTCTTTCCCTGATATACTTTGGTCAAACAAAGACTTTTTCCACTGAAATATTTTACAGAACATCTTTACTTTGTGTTTTGTTTGTTTCTTGTTCAGTGGTACAGGGGATTAAACCCATAGCCTTCCCAAAGAACTACACTTCAGTCCTTTTCTGTTTAAGTATTGAAACAGGGACCAGTGAGATAGCTCAGTAGAATAAGCACTTGCCTGGCAAGC
>NW_004524820.1:1205946-1209361 GCF_000260255.1 Octodon degus | reverse complement strand
TCCAGTAGCCCATAATAGCATTGGGACTTCTGTTTAACTGGCAATGTCAGAAATTATTGACCTGAGTCCCCCACAGTTCAACATAACAACATAGCTTTACTTCCTATATTTCGTCTTCAAAACCACCTAATCTTTGACAAAGATGCCAAACACCTTCACTGGAAGAAAGATATCCTCTGTCTCTGTCTGTGTCTCTCTGTCTCTTTCCCTTCCTCCCGCCTTCTCTTGTTTAAGATAAGTTTTGTAATAAATGGTACTACAAAAAGTGGCTTTTCACATGCTGAAGATTAAAACTAACTTACAACTAGACCCATCTTTCACTGTGTACTAAACTAAAATCAAAATGGATCAAAAATTAAATATTAAAACAGAAGCACTAAGTCTGCTGGAAGACAGAGGTCTTGAAGACACTGGTGTATGCAAAGACTTTATGAACAAAGTTCCAATCACACAGGAATCTTCACAAAGAATCAACACCTGGATCTCATCTTATTAAAAAGCCTTTGCATGGTTAGAAAATCACCAACAGAGCAAACAGACAACCCACAGTGTGGGAAAAAAATGTTTGCCAGCTGTTCCTCACATAAAGGACTACTTCCCAGAATAAAGAACTCAAAAACAATTAGACCCACCCAAAAATTTAAAGATTCATCCCAAAAATGAGTATCTTTAACAAACATACCCTTTTCAGATGAAGGAGTACAAAGAGAAAAAAAAAAAACATGAAAAAATGTTTAACATCACTGGTCATTTAAGAGATGCAAATTAAAACAACACTGAGATTCCATCTCACCCCAGAAAGAATGGCTATCATCAATAAATCAGTTAACAACAAATGCTGGCAGGGTTGAGGGAAAAAAAGAACCCTTCTTCATTGTTGATGGGAGCACAGACTGGTGCAGTTTCTGTGGAAATCAGCGTGGAGATTCCTCAAAAAACCTAGAACTAGAGATTCCATTTGACGCAGGTATTCCCCTTCTTGGTATTTTCCTGAAAGAATTAAAAGCATCACACCACAGCGATGTAAGCACACTCATACTCACAGTGGCACAGTCTGTAATCGAATCCAGCCCAAATGCCCACCAACTGATGAATGGATAATTGTTTTTTTATACAACAGTGTACTACTCTGCCACGAAGAAAAATAAACTTAAGACATTTGTAGGTACATGGACACACCTTGAGACCACAGTCCTAAGTGCAATAAATCAGACACATGTGTAAATATGACACATTTTCTCTGGAGAACTAAAAGCATACATAAGGACTGAAATGTATAGCAGACATTGGAAAATGAGAAGAGCATATTTAAATGAGAAGAGGATGGGGGTGAGAACAAAATAAAAGATAAAAATGGAATGAAAGCTTTTTTAAAGAGACAGAAAAGGGGGCTGAAAGGAGGGAAAAAGAATAGGAAAAAAAGCAGCAGTGGCAAACTACACCATGTATAGGCACAAATTCCCTATAATGAATGTTACCTCTATAAAAGAACAACAGCAGCAACAAACCAGTGAACAATACTACTGAGTATCATCATCCAACAGAAAGGCAGAGATTGTCAATACAAGAAGTGGCTGATCCAATCTTAGTACTGAGTGATAAGCTTTAACTTGTTCAGTGCAGCCAGCTGGGAGCTACAGGGGAAAGGTGTGCTTTAAAGTATGCTATACATCAGGGATCGTGAAGAGCACATTAACATGAAATGCTGTCGGTTCTGCTGGAGTGATGTGATTCTGCCTCTACAGATCACAGTGTTTTTAGTGTAATAATGGGAAAAGAAATGTGAATCTACTTTTATGATCCTGAGACCAAGGCTAAGTGTTTCCAGTGTAAATCACTCAGTTCTTGTTGGGGGAAAAAAGTGTGTCAATCAACATTACCAATGTTAAGGTAGTGGACTATATTTGTCGACCTTGATGGAATTCTATGAGCTGGGTTTGCTCCAGCAACACAACAGTGAACTGTGAGTATTCTAAGAGTTCAACAGAGCATTAAGAAATGGGTATGTAGAAAACAGCCCCAAGAATGGGCAAGTAGTTTCAACCTCCATCATGACAACACTCTGTGTCATACATTGCTTCCACCAAACAAAAACATTACAGTGTATCTTCACCCACCTTATTCACCAGATCTAGCAGCACCATGAGACTTCTGGCTGTTTCCTAAATCAATTAGCCATGAAAAGTAAGCATCTTAACTTGATTCAGGACATCAAGTGATTCCTAATAACAAAACTAAAGAAACTCACACAAGAGGACTTCCAGAACTGTCACAAAGTTGCAAGGACGATAGGAAGTGTGTTCAGTGAGGAAGTTAATAGCAATGTGTCCTTCATAGCAATACATTTTAAAATATTTAATGGGCTGGGGAGATAGCTCAGTGGTCTTAGCACCTGCCTGGCAAGTGCAAGAACCCAAGTTCGATCTCTGGTACTACATGCCATGCCAGTGGCCACTGAAACTGGACATAGTGACACATGCCTGTAATCCCAGCACTAGGGAGGCTGAGACAGGAGGATCACTATGAGCCTGAGATGTGTAGCAAGACCCTCTACCAAATAAATAAATAGAAAGATTTTTTAAAAATACTTAAACATTCACTGTTGGGTGATTTTTTTGTCTTTTTTAAATCACATCTCATTCTTTTAAAACTATATGTCTTTTTGAGTCTACTTCCTTAGAAATTTGGTTGAAATCAACCTACAATTTCAAATGAGATTATACACAGAGCGACAATATTTTCACTGCTTCATTCCATGGGAAGTCAACCAAAACACAGGAAGAGTTATTGCTGAACTATCCCCAATTACCAACGGTTAGCAGTGTATGTATTCAATGCCTGAAAATGAGAGCTCTCCTTCTACAATAGATGCATTTTGTTTGGGAGACTGCCTTTCAACCCATTGCATTACATGTTTCCTAGTCCTTAATATCAATGTTTCTTGTTTCAACAGATAGAAAAATGTAACATTGTCATTTTTAGCTCCCTCATTAGCCACGAGCAACTGACATTAAAATGTCTTTCCTAATTCTTTAGGAGTTACGGTTTGTGTCTAGTTGCACCCCTGTGAAAGGTCACTGGGGCAGGCTTCTAGAGTCTGTCATTAATTCATGATCTAACGCTGGGATTAGGGGTGTGTGTGAGTGCTACGCCCAGCCTGGGCTGGACAGCCTGAATACAATACAAGGAAGGGAGACGTGCTAGGCGCGCAGCCACTGCTCCTCCCTTTTGGCGCTTGCTCTTTGCTATTTTCCACTGCCATGAACTGCTGCCCTCTGCTATGTGCCACTCTGCTTGGGAGCCAGCTGAGTATAAAATGAAACCTCCACAAACTGTGAGCTAAAGAAATCTTTCCTTCCTTCATTTTGGGTGTCAGGTGTTTTGTCTCAGCAATGAGAGAAAAGTAACAGAGTTT
>NW_004524820.1:1202999-1205846 GCF_000260255.1 Octodon degus | reverse complement strand
AAAAAAAAAAAAAAAAAAAAAGTATTGAAACAGAGTCTTCCCAAGTTGACCAAGAAGGATTGCAATTTATGATCCTCCTGTATCAGCCCTGCCAGTGCCAGGATTACAGATGTGAACTATAGCACTTAGCAAATGCAGTAACTTTTAACCTTTCTGGAGTCTGGGAACTTTTTCAGACTCTGATAAAAGTTGTGGGACACTCTCAGAATTAAGCAAAACAAAACATGTGCTCACATACACACATTTTGCTTTGTATTTTTTTGGTTCCTGGAGCCTGAGAACCTTGTCTGTGGGCTTCCACTATGGATCAAGTTTTGGAAAAAGGAAAGGAGATCTTAGGAGACAGCAGTGAGTTCTATGTCCATTGGTCTCACCCCTCAAAGAGAAGCAAGGACTGAAAACTGGGTGGAAGGAGAACATTTCCTGTCTATGTTTATGTTGTCACTGTCAATGCTCTTCCTCAATTCTGCCACCACGCTGTCTTGAAAACATATCTTCTGTCCCTTTGGATCCAACTGGTGCCTTTTATCTCCTAGACAATGACTCCGTGTTCTGGGTTCTTTTCTCACTGGTATACAAGAGTTTTATTGATCTTATCAAATCTGTTGCTTTTCATGCAAATTGTGTTAGAATGTTTTCTGATACAGAAAATGGTTGCATGTTATTTGCATCTCATTAGTTATAAGACTTTCCTTCTAAGAGTGTTCGTGTAAGTTAAAAAAAACAATTACATGTTGGCTGCCCCAACATTTTTAATTGGTCTTGTTTCCATCTTTCTTTCCACACATTTTCTTAGATTTCCAGACTGACTTCTATGGTCTATCATGATGCTAATAGTATATGAAATTGTGGGGACCTCACCAGTTCAGGATTAAAAAGCACTTCCAGTAACTGACTTGAGCTTGTGCCTGGTTACTAAGCAGCTTCTAAATCTCTGGCTGATGTCTCCCAGTGCTGTGCCTTTCAGGTGAGCAGCAGCACAGGCGCCCCCTCAAATGTCTCTAGCGTGCGTTAAAGGGTTTTTCAAACAATGTCCAAAACTTTGATTTTTTGCTTGGCTAAGATATTTCTGACATGGAATATTCTAGCTCAATGATTCTTGGGGTCAATCATCAATACAATAGTAAAACATACTGTTGAAGTAAGTATGTAATTTTGTTCCCTATCTTTGAAGGTCTGTAGATGTGGGTCATTCTTATAAGCTTTCTGATAAGCACTCAGCGTTCAGCTCTTGATTTCTAAATATCTGTCTCTATCAAAAGGAATCAGGAATCCTTGAATTTCAGGACTGGATCTATAAAAATATGGGTGGAGCCTGGAAATAATGAGTGGCAGGTAGTAAGGAAATGTTTAAAAAAGTAAGGAAAGTAATGGGAGTTATATCATGTATGGGTTCAAATTCTCCATAATGAATGTGATCATTATATATACCTACAATACACCAATAAAAAGATCATTAAAAATTGGGAGGCATGAAGAAACAAAGGAGAAAAGGATTCCCAGTGACCAAATATGGGACAACCTGAGTGCTAAAGTGATAATAACGGACAGAAGCAGGTGTGGAAGTGAACCCCTGTAATTCCAGCACTCTGAGAGAATGTGGCAGAGAATGGGTCTCAAGGGTTGCTGATGCCTCATGCACCCTTGGGCATGGCTTTTGGAAGGTGACTGCCTTATGGTATGGGTATGGACTTGCTAGGGGTGAAGTCTGCACAGAAGACTGGTGTCTTGGTTACTTTTTACTTGTTGCTGGGACAAAATACCAATATTCATAATGAAGGAAGGAAAGGTTTATTTAGCTCACAGTTTGTGGAAGTTTCAGTTCATACTCTGGTGGCTCCAAGGCAAATGGCAGCAATATACAGTGGCAGAAAACAACAAAGAACAGAGAAGGAGCAGCAGCTGTGGTGTCCATCAAGACTCTCTCTCTTCCTTCTATACTGAAGGCAAAGACCTGAGCTCCACCACAGAGATCCAAGCTCCTCTGAAGTGGCAAGGCTGTGAAGTGGGGCACGGCTGTGAGGTGAAGATCAGAACTCCTCCCTGGAAGTTGGGTGCAGAAGCCTTCCTCAACTCCTTTATATACCTTTTCTGTGCTGAGCACTCTGGGGCAGGTCCTCCTCACCCTAGGGCAGGGCCCCCATACCCCAGGGCGTAGAATGGATAGGCAGATCCAGCCAAGTTTCCAACATCTCAAGTTGGCACAATGCATCAACCACCACGACTGGTCACTGGGTCTGTGACCTGAAAAGGGGCTATCCCCCTGCCTCTTTTGTCCCTCTGCTTCCTGGCTGCCAGGATGTGAACAGCTTTCCTCCTTAGAAGCTCCTTCTCAGTGCTGCCCTGTCCTGGAGCCCACTGACTATGGGCTAAAACCTATAAAAACCATGAGCCAAAGTAAACTCTTTCATTTGGTGATGTCACATATGGTGTCCCAGCAGTGAGAAAGTGACAAGGCAATCATGTTCAAGTCCTGCCTGGGCAATTCATGGACCACAACAGAATCTATAAATCCATATCACATAAATAAACAGATGAAAAAGAGGTTATATCTCTTCCTTTCAGTAAAATTCCTTAATTGTAGAAAAGAAAATCATTGCAGAAACACCATAGCAAGAATCATAAATATGTGATAAAACTGGTAGGCAACATATGAAAACTGAATATTTAAATGTTTATAAAGTGTTGCACTGTGTGATAATTATTCCTTAAAAAGGGAAAATAGTAATTTAGTGTGGAGAAACCAGGCAGACACAGAAAAGACCGACACCCTGTGTCCTCGGACAGCTTGCACCTTGCAGTACAGGGTACCAATGCTGGGGCCTTCTTTGAAAAAAAAAAAAAAAA
>NW_004524820.1:1196924-1202686 GCF_000260255.1 Octodon degus | reverse complement strand
ACTGAAGAACAGAGAACACAAAAAAGGCTGACCTCTCACAAGTGCCACATGCTTTTTTTAAATATTTATTTATTTTTACATTGTGTGTGTGTGTGTGTGTGTGTGTGTGGCCAGCTCAGCCCACCAGGGGGCGAGGCTGGCTGGCATGTGGTGCTGGGGGATTGAACCGCGGTCCCTGTGCTTTGCTAAGCTTGTTTCAAGTAGGTGTTTTAGACCACTGAGCCATCTCTCCAGCCCGCCACATGCTTTTAATATAAATAGCCATATTCAGCAAACACCATCTGTGTATGTCCTTATAGTGCTGCTGAATTTTGAGAAAAAGGAAGACTCACATATTTTAAGACAGGAAAATCATTATAATTCAACCCTCTTTTACATTTTTTTTTTTGGGGGGGGGCGGAACCGGGGATTGAACTCAGGCCCTAGTGCTTGCCAGGCAAGCGCTTATTTTACAGAGCTATCTCCCCAGCCCCAATTCAACCCTCTTGTCATAAATATATTAACTGGAAAAAATTTTTCATAATTGAATCTTTAAATTTTATTTATTGTATCAGGGATCGAACTCAGGACCTTGTGCTTGCCAGGCAGGCACTTAAGCCACTAGCTATCTTTCCAGCTTTGTTTTAAGAAGTCTTCTCTATCTTAAAAAAAAAAAAAAAGGCACTATATACTTTTAGGAAATTATGTTCAGTTTAATCTAAACTTCTTGATTTTAATGCTTGAATCCAAATCCAGTACATATTCAAAAACCCATTTTACTTTCTTTTTTTTTGTTTTTGTTTTTCCATTTTACTTTCAACAAAATGAAATTTAAAGGAAAAAAATACTATCTTCCTAAATATAAGTGATATAAAACAACATGTAAGCTGGGTGTGGTCACATACATCTGCAGCTGCAACACCCAGGAGGCTGAGAGAGAGATCACCATGTGTTTTAAGCCAGCCTGGGCTACACAGTGAGTTCAAGGTCAGCATGAGCTACACAGCCTCACTTCTTTATTGTGTCATTGTGTCTCTAAAACACAAAAACAAAACAAAAAAAACCCTCAAAACTACATTTGATTTTCATCAGTTAAAAGCATAACTGGAGGGCCGGCCAAATAGCTCAGTGGATTAAAGCGCCTGCAAGCAGGCTCATGAGTGGGGGTTCAACCCCCAAGCCTGTCCTGCTGGCCCCGCCCCCGGGGTGTACTGAGACAGCAACTGAGATTGGGCATGGTGGCACGCGCCTTTAATCCCAGCTCTTGGGAGGCTATAAACTAGCGGATCACTACGAGTGAGATCTAGCAGTGAGACCCTGAACACCCTGTAGACCCTTCCCTAAGATATCTTATGGGTTCCTTATTCAATTAAAATAAATAACAGATATGTATGTATGTGTATGTTGCAAAAATATATACAAAATGCATGAAGATAAAATGAAGCATGCTTTCTGTATACAACAAAGACAAGAAACTCCTAAATGTGAACACTTAGATCACACATACCTTCATAAAACTTTTTGTCCACAGAATCCCTTGAAAGTAGTTATCAGGGGGCTGGG
Organism: Octodon degus; assembly: GCF_000260255.1. NCBI lineage: Eukaryota > Metazoa > Chordata > Mammalia > Rodentia > Octodontidae > Octodon > Octodon degus. The sequence goes on along the minus strand of NW_004524820.1, from coordinate 1,201,144 downwards.
GAGATGGCTCAGTAGAATAAGCGCTTGCCTGGCAAACACAAGGGCCTGAGTTCAATCCCCAGATCCGCCAAAAAAAAAAAAAAAAAGGAATTTTTTTCGGGTCCTCCTTTCCAAGACGACAAAAAAAGGAAGGAACAAAGGTCATGCCAAAAAGGGCTGTAGTCATCTGCAGCCTATTCACTGCACTAACCGTGCCTGGTACATACCCAAGGATAAGGCCATTAAGAAGTTTGTCATTGGGAACATAGTGGAGGCCACCGCCTTCAGGGACATTTCTGAAGTGAGTGTCTTCGATGGTTATGTGCTTCCCAAGCTGTATGTGAAGCTGCATTACTGTGTTGAGTTGTGCCATTCACAGCAAAGTGGTCAGAGATCAATCTCGTGAACCCTGCAAGGACCGAACTCCTCTACGCGATTTAGACCTGCTGGTGCTGGCCCACAACCTCCACCAAAGCCCATAGAAGGGGAGCTGGGGCTTAATGGACTGAAGGAAACTCTCTTGAGAAAGAAATAATAAATTGAATGTTATACTTTATACATCAAGGGGAAAAAAAAAAAAACCAGAAAAAAGAAAGCTACCAGATGTCAGAAATTTTTGTTCAAGGATTTAACCTTTTTATTAACCTTTTCTTTATGATTATTTCTCAAAAGATAAATTGTATGTTTTTTAAAACAAGAATCAGAGTTTCAAGCCATATTACTTCAGCCTTCAGATGCAGTTCACTTCCTGAGTTCTTCATGCACACCTGCGGGGGTGGAAGCCTTGGCCTGCGGCACTTCTGCTCCCTCCTCAGCCACAAGCTCAGCAGGCCCGGAGCGGTCGGCTGCCACAGACTTCACAGCATGGGCTGCATAGTTCAGGCTGGTATGTTTACTCCAATGCCAGCAACCTGAGAAGGGGTTGTAGAGCATTCCTGCCACAGTTTGAACTGATAGGCCATCTGGAAAAAATACCAGTGAGTAGAGCCTTAACAAATATTTACTTTCCAAGTACCAAAAGTCTCCTGCAACTCTATATTTAAAAAATAGTTGTTGGGCCAATGACATAGCTCAGCAGTCTAAAGCACCTGCATAGGCAGGCAGAGGGGACCGCGGTTCAATCCCCGGCACCACATGCTATGTCAGCCCCATCCTCAGGGTGGGCTGAGCCAGCCAATAATCATAATCATCATCATCATCATCATCATCATCAATCATCATCATAATTGAATGGGCAAGAGTTCTCCGTTACCATGCACAGATCATAATTTACTACAGACTAGAAAGTATACTCTAAAGCAGACTGCCAAGGTTCAAATCCCAACTCTGGCACCTCCACCCAGGTGACTCTGGGCAAGACAATTCCCACAAAAACAGAACATATGTGGTACAGTTGTTGGAATCAGCAGAGCTATGTGTATAAAGTACAGTAGTACAGTTCTTGGAATTTGAAAAATACGCAAAGTAAATGTTAACTGTTATTAGAAAACATCTGTCAATAAAAGAGTATCTCCAAAAATCATGCTTAAAATATTTTTTATTATTTTCACCAGTTACAGAAATCACCAGAACACTAGTTTGCTATGTACTGACAACACTCCAGGTAAAATCAAGCTTGAAATACTGGTATATAAACAAAACATGTGAAATACAATGAGGCTACTAAGTACTAAATGAGAATACAAAATATCAAATAAATGAATTCAAAACCCCTATTACTAGCCAGGTGTGATAGCACATGCCTGTAATCCCAGCACTTGGGAGGCTGAGGCATGAGGACTGCTATGAGTTAAAGGCCAGCCTGGGCTACATAGAGAATTGAAGGCCACCCTGAACTGCATGCAAGACCCTGCCTAAAAAAAAAAAAAAAAAGCACTATTACTTGACAAGAATGCAAGACATAAATTGACTGCTTATTATTGTAAAGCAGAATGAGGTAATGTAGGAAATGTAAAAAGGAAATAAACTTTGCCTTAAAAGGGCTTACAGGCCAGACAAAGGTTAGAAAACCATAATATAATGCGTGCTCTAAGTAACATGAAATATATATAAAAAGTGGCAAGGAATTTCAAAATATATCTGAGTGTAGAGGAATCAAGAAAAGTAAAAAAGATAAGCTAATATATGCAGAGCTTAGTAGGAATGAACTGAGGATGTATAGATAACAGATGTCTGTATCTCTTCTTTTAACAGTGAGGCTTAAATAGCCAAAAGATATGTTATTTGTCATCTATTATTAGCTTGGTCCTAGCTTTGGTGCCACAAGTGAGACAGAGGAGATAATACTTAATTCCACCTTCAAAATGTGTATGACATAGTGGAAGAGAAGAAATCAACATCCCAAAGGTGGTGACCCATTAGTTAAGCCCTAGGTTATGTGATTAATAATTATAGATGCACTAAAAGGCTTAAAATTTTGAAAAATTATTCATACTTACTTGATTCCAGAATGCTCTCTAGCTTTTCAGGTGAAACGAATTTCTCCCATGTATGAGTACCTTTTGGTACTATCCCTGCAATCTGCTCGGAAAACACAATCCCCAAGGCATAGGACAGTTGTGTTTTGTTGATTGTAGTAATGAATAAAGAACCACCAGGCTAAAAGAAGTAAAATTATACACAGGTAAAAATGTATAGAAGTAAAATTGAAAAGCTTATGAGTATCAGATACATAAAGGCCTGGCTTCTCCTATTCTTCCTTTATTTTCCAACATTTTAAGTACAGTTAAGATATGTAAGAATGAATAAATTGGGCCAGGAAGGTAACTCAGTGGCATAAGTGCCTGCCTCACAAGCACAAGGTCCCCAAGTTTGATCCCCAGTACCACAATAAAAAAAAAAAAGAATAAGCTATAAATTGCCAGAATAGTATTTTCCCCCCTTGGGAAATCCACTATTACTCGCAATCCACTACAGACTTAGTGAGCGTGTGCACATCAGTGCTTACAGCCCTTAAAATCATATATTACTATGACACATGTGTGGTTTTTTTCTCTTTTACTTATTGGCTGCAGAACAGAGCACTGCAATGATTAAAGTTCGGACATTTTTTATTTGATTTCATTTGTATAAATACTATAAGAGATCAAGATAAACACTTAGGTGACTGCACACCCAAAATGGAACTGTTCAGTCTGCGCTCTTAAGTTCTAATTATATTTATCGTTTCCTATGTTTAGTCTTACAAATGTAAAGGACATCAGTGGTCCCTCACTCTCTTACATATTCTCATAAGTGTGACGGGGATAACATGCCAGTTTCCCTCCAAAACAATTATATTACTCTTTCTACATATGTTGAGATAGAGAGAAAGAGAACATATTTCAAACATCACCCCAAAGCAAAAGTAAAAAAGGTGAAGAGCCCTGTCATTTTCTCTTTTTTAAACTCTGGCACAGTATTCTAGAATACTTTACTGAGAATCTCCTTTAATTTTTTTTTATTTTTTGGCAGAACTGGGGGTTGAACTCAGGCCCCTTGCACTTTCCAGGCAAGCGCTTATTCTACTGAGCTATCTCTCCAGCCCCAAGAATCTCCTTTAAAACTGATCACTTAACTAGTCTGTGTTCAATACAATTGTGCGTTAAAGAATTAGAGATAAGCAGTGTTTATTTTTTTTTAAGATACAGGGTCTCCCTTAAAGCAAAAATTAAGTTTTAAAGCACAAAATGCCAGAATTCCTCACATGTGTCAAAGAATTTCCATTCACACGCACATACTGACACACAACACGGAAATCAATACTTAAAGAGTTTTACTTGGACAACAGGAAATAAGCCTTAGAAGTAGCACCAAGAAACCATCACAGATGGATGACGAAGGCCACATGGCAACTAATGGATGCTGGAATCTGGACTGAATCCCATATGGCAAAATGGCATTAGCAGAAAACTAATGCAATTTCACAAGCTCTGCAGAGCATGAAGAAGCATAATGCCAACATCCGTGGCTCTGAGAACCACATGCTCAGGGGTAGCACCGCGGGGAGCAGAGCAAGGTTCTGGGGCGCAGACCCGCAACCAGCAAGCCCTTTCCATTTGTGAAGGTGGGGTCAGCCTCCAATAGGCAGGATCCCCTTCCCTTATGTGCCCTTGGCCTCACTTGCTCATCTTAGTTCTTACCCTTATGTAAGCTGTTAATGTTAGAGGAAAGCAGGGGAAGGTGACACTGTACTGTCCTTGTAATGCCTCTGTAAAGCTGAGATTACTGAAAAATAAAAGTATTGAAGCATTTTTTTAAAA
>NW_004524820.1:1196097-1196674 GCF_000260255.1 Octodon degus | reverse complement strand
TAATATTTTAAACATACAAACAGGGCCTACAAGATAGCTCAGTAGATAAGTGCCTGCTTAGGCAAGCACAGGGACCAGGGCTCAATCCCTGACACCACATGCCACACTAGCTGCATGCTTGTAATCCCAGTACTGGAGAGGCTGAAAACAGGAAGATCACTATGAGTCTGAGCTGCGTGAGACCCTGTACCAAATACATTTTAAAAATGAATGAACAAATAAATACAAAACAGTCTATATGTAGTAATAATAATAGGCCTTTAGGGATAGTTATTGCAAGAAAGTTTAGAAATACATTGAGAGAACTAAATCTGCCCAACTTCTATAACAATAATAATAAGGATAATCAAGCTTGGAGTTGGAGGATTTGGCCTTAAGCCCCATTCTAAGTGCCCAGTGATCCTTGTCATCTCACAAGCCCTGAGTCCTCCTATGTCAAAGAAGGTGAAGACAACACCTGCTTTTTCTTTTTTTTTTTTTTAAATATTTATTTATTTTTTATTTATTACATTTATTTATTGTGTGTGTGTGGCCAGCTCAGCCCACCAGGGGGCGGGGCTGGCTGGCATGTGGTGCT
>NW_004524820.1:1190729-1195997 GCF_000260255.1 Octodon degus | reverse complement strand
GGCATGTGGTGCTGGGGGATCGAACTGCGGTCCCTGTGCTTTGGCAAGCTTGTTTCAAGTAGGTGCTTTAGACCACTGAGCCATCTCTCCAGCCCAACACCTGCTTTTTCTTATCACTGTGTGACAGGCAAAATCAGATGTATTAAGTCACTCTCTCCTAGGTTGAAAACTCATATACAAAGGAACTTAAAGCTGTTTTAAGTATATTTACGCTAATCATTGTTTCTACTGATTTTGAAGTATTAAGTGAAGGCTACTGCTTGATAATTGTCATATAATGTCTATTTAATCCAGACTACAGTGGGGAAATACCACTATAAATGTATTGTTTCCAAGTGCTTCATACCAACATTTTTCAAGGACAACATCAAAACACTAGTAACCCTGCTGCTGAGGTTAATCAGAGGGGTAGGCATAATCTCTAGTGGATATCCCCTAATCCTGGCTTCTTGCTCCTTCTCTCTTACACCTTGCCTGCTGGACTGCTAAAATATTATGGAATACATCTTTTGCTATGGATATGTACACGCAGTCAGAAGAAGAACAAACAAACTCCATAAATCTTACTTTTAACCCTTGACAGCAGCACTGTATAAAAGCTTCCAGATCCGCCACGTGTTCTACAACTTCAGAAGCTACAACAGCATCAAAAGTCTCTTCAGTGTCTTGCACAATCTCTTCCAGGGAACATGCTCTATACTCTATCTTCTTATCTAGGACTGGATCAAATGCTTTATGGTGCTGTGCTGTTTTAATGTTTTCCTCCACAGGATCAATTCCAAAAACTGAAGCCCCTAGACGCCCTAGAGGCTAATGGTATGAAAACAATCATCACTCTCAGGAAGAAAGGAGGATATGTTAGTAATAAAAACCTTATCAAAAATAAAAAGATTAACCACGAGGTGATGACAATTCCTGGAAATCACTTACAGGTATGGTTTCATATACCATTTTCTTTAATCTGTATCCATTTTTTTTCTTATCATTATAAGAAGTTTATTCTACAGTGAAATTTATTTGCATTTACAAGCTATAAAAGGAACAAATCAAATTTTCTGATTGTGTACCTTGTAACATAGGAACACATTATTATATTAACACAATATTAGAACTAGGAAAATGGTTATTTCTTTTTGGAAAAATATTAGGCATTTAAAAGCTGTAGTGTTTGGTTGATTGTGTAAGCTTGAGAAGCTAAGAGCTTAACTAAATTGTCTCAGCAATTCCACAACCTGGGGTGTGGAGGCCACACTCTAAAGAGACTCCTCACTTAAAGGAGAATGAGGAAAGAAGGTGGGTCCTGATCTTCCTGAAAGGATCTCCAGGCTTGGCCATCAGCTTGGATGATATCTTCTGACTCTAGCACAGACTCTTGGTTTTCTGACATGGATTCTTAATCTGTATACATTTAAAACTTGTATGTATATGGGTTCATATACCATTTGCTCTAGCTTGTGTAATTGGAAATTTTCTATAAGAAAAAAGCCTTAAAAGTAAGAATAATAACCAAGAAAACAAAAACCTATGTTTACTCGCTTCTAGTACAGTATTAACACACTTGGAATGCAATAAATGTAACACGCCATGTAAAAACAGCTATCATTTCTGAAACGTAAAAACATTCTAAGGAACAAACTGTCTTCAATAGTTTTTTTCTGGGGCTGGGGAGATGGCTCAGTAGAATAAGCACTTTCCAGGCAAGCACAAGGGCCTGAGTTCAATCTCCAGTTCTGAAGGAAAAAAAAGGTTTTTTTCTGTGACTAACCAGAAATATTTTATTTTCTTTTCATTTACAATTTACACACCACATGTTCTTGATCTAAGGCTTGCATTTTCACAGTGGATTGGCTTTCCCACTGTTAGATACAATATCCAGTAGGCACAACTTAAAAAGAGGAAAGGTTTAACATAGTTCACAGCTTTTGGGGGATGCAGTCCATAGTCAGTGGCTCTAAGGCAGGAATATCAAGGTGGAAGGGGTAGCAGACCAAAGGTGCTTAGTTCACAGTTGCCAGGGAGCAGACTGGGGGACAGTACCTACGAGGAATGGGCAAGGGGCACACATAGCACCCAAGCTGTGCCTCCAGGGGCCACCTAGACACGCCCAGAAGTGCCCTTTACAAATCTGCTAGGCACTTCTTTATTGCCCACTACACAAAGTTGACATCAAGATTAAAGGTCACATATACTTTTTGGGTTTCCTGAAACTTTTTAATTCATGTCAAAAGAAACTAGCCCACTGTGAGGTGAAGAACATACTGTATGTGCCATGGCGACTTCACCATGCAGCCAAGGCCTCTGAGAGCCTCACTGCCAACAGGGCTGAGTTTAAGGCCTTGACAGTATCACCTCCCACTGCATCTTTTTTGTTTTGTTTTGTTTTTTTGGTCCTGGGGACTGAACCCAGGGCCTTCACACTAAGCTACATCTCTAGCCTCCCCAACTTTTTCTGGAGCTAGGGTCTCACTAAGTCACTAAGTGACCCAGGTTGGGCTCATACCTGCAAGCCTTGAGCCTTAGCTTCCCGGAGTGCTGGGATTAGAGGTGTGTATCACCACACTCAGCTTGAAATCAACATTTTTGTATTTCCCTAGTATTGCTTGAATATCCTTCAAAGATCAAATTATGATACAGCATTGTAAAAAGAAGTTTCTGTGCTGATAGAACATATAAAATAAAACTGCAAAGCATAAAATTACTACGAACTGATGCAAATATTCTTCACAGGAAGAATGATTACTCTTACAAGTACTCTACACACATAAGAAAGGAGCCCATTTGTAGGCAAAATTCTGTTAGGTTTTACAAATTAAATTCAAAACAACAGCCTATTATTGCATCAAAGAGTGGGAATTCCCTAATTTCTCATGACAGAAAAGTTCACAGAACTGAACTTGGTCATCTGAATGACCTCTATCCTATTTTTAAGAAAATCTTCACAGGCTGGGGAGGCAGCTTGGCAGTCTAAGCCTACCTGGAAGCACAAGGGTGTGGCTTTGATCTCCAGGGTACTGGCTGCTGTGCCAGCCCTAGAACCCCAGGTGCACCCTGCTGGCCACAGAAACTAGGTGTGGAGGCACATGCCTGTAATCCCAGCGCTGGGGAGGCTGAAACTGGAGTATCACTATGAGTCTGAGTGGTGTAATGAGACCCTGTACCAAATAAATAAATAAATAAATAAATAAATAAATAAATAAATAATTTTTTTAAAAAGAATATATTTTTTAAAAAGAAAATCTTTAGTACAATTTTCCTATCTATCTATCTGTCTATCCATCCATCCATCCATCCATCCATCCATCCATCCATCCATCCATCCATCCATCCATCCATCCAGATCCCAAGCATTCCTACTGAGTTATGTCTCCAGCATTTCTTTGAAAATTTTGAGACACAGTCATGCTAATTTGCTAAAATGCCTGGGCTGGGCAGATTTGGGATGCTCCTGTCTCAGCTTCCTAGAGTGCTGGAATTTTAGGTATGTACCCTCCCAGCTTGAAAATTTTAGATTCCTTTTTTAGATAAACTCTTAGAAATATTTTAATTTTAAAGACATGCATTATATGTATAACAACAAAAATATAAACACAAAAAGATTTAAATCAACATTAATCAATTAAAAGAATATTATTTGTCAAAATGGTAAGTGAAGCATAAGTGTACTTCTCAAATATTTTTCCCAGTTAATGGCAAAAAAGCTGTCCCCCACTTACTTCAGTTAATAATCCACCACCACAGCCAACGTCAAGAATCTTCATCCCAAACAAAGGTTTTCCAGGATGGTGATTAGCAACTGTTTTCAAAAGATTATCTCTTCAAAAGATAATAAAGATAAAAATAATTTTACCAATGAAAAATAATAAAAGTACACAATTTTGATGAAATGTCAATCATTACTTCAACTAATTTTTTTTTTTTTCTAAATGCCATTCCTTGTACTGCCCTACTGGTTCATTTTATGTTCTGTCTGAACAAATATATCACAGTAGTTCAAATGGAGTTCTCAAACTAATCAAAATCACCTAAAAGGTTGTAGAACACTAACTGCTGATTCCACAGGTAGAATCTGAGAATATGCATTTCTGATGATTCTCAGGTTGATCATTGATTTTGCTGATCCGGGGCCTACACTTTGATAAACAGTTGTCTAACCTAAAAAAAACAACATTGCTGCTTTTCTCTGACTTAGTATTTGTTATGGTTTGTGCCCAGCTGTCCCCCCAAAGCCTCATGCAGCAATGGGGTGGACTTCTAGAGTTTGTGGGTAATTCATGATCCAATGCTGGGATTACGGGTGTGAGTGCTGCTGGGATTGTGGGTGTGAGTGCTATACCCAGCCTGGGGTGGATAGCCTAACTGCAGTATAAAGAAGGGAGAGAGATGAGTGTGGGAGAGAGCTTCTGCTCTATCCTGCACCAGCCCGCTGCTCCAGGCTCAGGCCCGCTGCGTGAGAGAGTCACTTCCCCGCGCTCTCCAGACCTTCCCCTCCCAGCCAGACCCAGCACAGCCTGAACTTCCGCCGTGCCTTGGGCCCTCCATATCCAGCGGACCCCAGGACCTGCGAGTGTGGGGGAGAGCTTCTGCTCTTTCCTGCGCCAGCCCACCGCTCCAGGCCCAGGCCCACCACATGAGAGAGGCACTTCCCCACGTTCTCCAGACCTCCCCTGCCCGGCCAGACCCACCGCAGCCTGCCCTCTGAGTGAGAACTTCCGCCGCACCCTGGGCCCTGCATATCTGACCGACCCCAAGCCCTGCGAGTGTGGAGAAGAGCTTCTGATCTGTCCTGTGCCAGCCCGCCGCTCCAGGCCCAGGCCCACCGCGTGAGAGTCACTTCCCTGCATTCTCCAGACCACTCCAGACCACCCCCGCCCAACCAGACCCAGCGCAGCTTGCCATCTGAGTAAGAACTGCTGCTGTGCTCTTGGGAGTCCTGCAGATCCACCAAACACAACACTGGTGAGTGTGTGGGAGAGCTTCTGGGCTCTCTCGCCCCGCTTCTCATACACCTCCAGACCCAGCCCAGATCTAGCATACAGGCTTGAGGTAAAACCCTGCAGCTAAAGTCCCCACAGTGAGAGACTAGGGTCAAATCCACACAGCTAATCCAGGATCAGATCATCTTACCAGAGGTGTACAGCAAGCCTACCTCCAAGGGCAACAACAGTAAGGAGCTGAGCACAGTAGCCTAACCCAAGCCAGGCACAACTGCATGAACAGAACTTGGTATATCAGTTCCTGAATTTCATTAAGTGATAACATAATTGCACC
>NW_004524820.1:1183683-1185338 GCF_000260255.1 Octodon degus | reverse complement strand
AATACTGTGAAATTCATATTACTTTGTTAAGTAAAATTCTGTATGAGCTATAAATAAATAAATAAATAAATAAATAAATAAATAAATAAAGGAAGGGAGAGAGGCTTGCTCTCTGCCTCTGTTACTGCTGCTGCCTCTGCTCCTACCTATTTGCTCTTGCTGTTTTGCTGTTTCATGCTGCCATGAACTGCTGCCCTCTGCCATGTGCCACTCTGCCTTGGAGCCAGCTGAGTATGGACTGAAACCTGCACAAACTGTGAGCTAAATAAACTTTTCTTCCTTAATTTTGGTTGTCAGGTATTTTGTCCCAGCAATGAGAGAAAAGTAACTGAGACAGAATTTGGTACTAGAAAATTTGGTATCAGGAGTGGTGCCATTGCTGCGACTATACCTGACTATGTGGTTCAAGAGCCTTTGGGAGTGGCTTATGGGAAGAGACAGGAAAGGTTTGGAGATGTTGCCTAAAAGAGAAGAGCTGGAATGTCTTTAGCTGTTCTGTAAGGAAGATTTTGGTCAGAGCTCAGAAGACCAGAATGCTGATAGAAATCCTGCCTGTAAAGACCAGGCTAAGGAGGTTTCTTCTGAGAAGGTCTGCTTTGGTTGTTGGACTCCAGATGATGTGTGTTACGGCTTGGCAGAAAGTTTGTCTGCATTTTGCTGATGTCCAGAGACTTTGCCTGAGACTCAGATTAAGCACAATAGACTGATAATTTTGTAAAAGAAGCTTCAAGGCAGTCAAATGTTCAGGTGTTAGCATGGCTATTGTAGGGTGCTTTTAGTCTTTTTTTTTTTTTTTAGAATCAAGAGCAAAGATCCCAGAATGATTACTTAAAATGTGAGTTTGGCCAGAAAGCAAGTTCCAATAAATCCCTGGACTGCAAAGATAGAGCAAAGATCTCCACTGCTGAGAAGGAACAGGAGAATACAAAAGATGGCCTGAGGGCATCACTAGAAGCAATAACTCTCCACCCTTTGCAGCCTCAAAACTGCAAAAGTGAAAGATTTTGCTTTGAGAAGCTGCAGAGCACCATGTTCCAGAATGGTGGTAGCAGTCACACCAGGTTCCAGAATGGCAGCGTTACAGAGAATCTGTTGTCAGAATCAGGGTCAGAGTGCTCAGTGATAAAGGCATTCGATCCCTACAGCCAAGAGAGAAGGAAGCCTGGCTACTGCTCCAGCTGGCAGCAGACCGTGGCATCATCCATGTAGTATTGGTTTTAGGCATCTACAGAATACAGGAGTTCTGAGGTTAAGAAGGTTTCCACCTAGATTTCAGAAGGCCTTGGAGGCCAGGCAGTGTGCCCATATGTGAAACTGTGAGTGAGAAGCCTAAAGTGCAGTGGAGGCCCCAGAAGTTTGGAAAAGCCAGGACCATGGATTTTCTATGAAAAGTTGCATGAAAGGAGCAAAGTAGGCCTAAGAAAGAAGCCATGGGAGCTACCTCCAAAAGTGCCATGAGGGTGGAGCCACATGAGGCCTTTGGAGCTCACAATTTATCACAATTTGCTTCTGATGTTCCACATGAAAGTATAGGACTTAACTGCTGTAATTTGGACTTGCTCTGGTCCCAATGCTTTGTATCCTGCTGATTGTATCTTTTAGAATGGTAGTGTTTATCTTATGCAATTAAATATTGGAAGGTTTTTTTTTTTTTT
>NW_004524820.1:1167857-1172779 GCF_000260255.1 Octodon degus | reverse complement strand
GCAGTTGTTGGCAAGGATGACCAACTTCGCTTTGCCCTGTCTGATCATCTTCAGCGTCTGCTTGTACCCCAGCACATATTTTCCACTTTTCATAACAAGTTGGAGCCTAGAGTTGATGGACTCCAGAGATTTTTTCATCTTCTTTGCGGCCACCATCTTCCTGTCTTAGGTGTGGATGGCCCTCAACCAGGAGCAGCCGCCAAGATGGCCGGGGAACCAGAAAGGAAGGAGTTCCCACAATGCAAAGCGCTTTACGCCAGCACTGTACGCAGACCCAAAGTCTATATGTCTTTTTATAACATTTATTACATTTATATCTTAAATATATAGCATGATCAAAATTGTTGGCATGTCTTTAAATTTTGTCCTATTTAAAACTTGATCTACATCTATTGGTTTTGATTAAATGTTACTATATAAATAAGTTACATTTATATTTAGTAACAAGTCTATTTGTGAACCATAACACTTTTTCCTAAGCTCACAAGACATCTAAAGATGTCCTTACGACCAGTGAGATAACTCAGCAGACTAAGCACCTGCTTAGACATGCCATGCCGGCTCTGAGCTGAGCCAGCCAACAAGACTGGGTATGATGGGGCATACCTGCAATCCCAGCACTTGGGAGGCTGAAAACAGGAGGATTACTATGAGTCTGAGCTGTGTAATGAGACCCTGTACCAAATACATAAAAAATAAATAAAAATAAAGATATCCTTTAATTATTAGTGCAGCTCATGCTAAAAACTTTTTAAAAATTTTTATTGGATACAGAGTCTCACTATGCAGTTCAGACTAATAGTGATCCTCCTGTCTCAGCCTCCCTAGTGCTGGGATTATAGGCATGCACCACCATACCCGGTTTTGGGGCAGCACGGTGCACCACGGAGGCATAGCATATAGTACCAGGGATCGAACTTGGGTCCTTGCACTTGCCAGGCAAGCTATCTCCTCAGCTCAATACTACAAACTTAATAAAGGGCCTGGATTCAATCCCCAGCAACACACACACACACACACACACACACACACACACACACGAAGTAGCAAAGGTTTATTGATACACAGTTTCTGAGAAACAGGAGGGGTTCCAATGTGGAATGCCACTGAAGCTCTTTTAAGGGCAATTTTACAACAAAATCAAAATGTGGGTCAAATTACAATCAACCTATAGGATTACAGGTATGGTTGCTTAGCTAACATTGATACAACAAGTCATGTCATATGGGCATATGGAAGGAACAAAAGAATTCTGAAAAATGGAGGAGAGGGAGCACAGGCCCAGATGTTCTGGTTAGCCCCCTCACATCGTTTGCCTATCCGGACCAGGTCATGCTAATTACAGTATAACCTTAAGTGCAGTTTATCTTTAGAGATGCTTGGAGGCCTAGGCTCTCTTCAGACAAATCTGTGTTTCATATTCTGTGCTGGTGTCCTTGGGGCCCCAATCCTTCTCTGTCTGCATGTAGACATTCCTCATTTAAGGACTGAGTTAGTTTCCATGATTAGTTTGTCAAATGAACTGGTCACTAAGTGAGGAGCACTATATAGTATGTACATTACAATACTCAGAACAAAGAAGTGCTCAAAGGAAACTCCAGTGCGAAGGTTTTGCTTTTATTTGCATAAATCTTATATGCAGTATTGCAATGTAAAATGGTACATAAAACTACAGTACTGTACTATATAGTACAATCAGAAAAAATTATAGTACACCTAAACAAGGTGTACTGTACCAAAAAAAGACATTGAGGCTTTCACATAGCTACAAACAAAACAAAAAAAAAACACCCTCAATTCATAGTTAAAAGCTTTCTAAAAATATGTTTCTAGGCTCAAATAGTTTCACTTGTTAATTCTATTAAACATTTACAGAAGAAATAATAACCAATACTGCCCAATATTTTCTAAAAAATAACAAACATTTCCCAACTCACTTTATGAGATCAATATTACTCTGATGTGAAAAACAAAGATAGTATATCAAAGAAGACCACAGATCAGTTTCTCTCATGAGCATTCTCAATCAGTATTAGTAAATACAATTTTGTAATACACAAAAATAATAAAGGAAAAACAAGTGGGATTCATTCCAGCCACATAATACTAGTTCAATATTAGAAAACTGGTCAGAGGGAGGAAGATGGCGGCAGTGGCAGCGGGCAGCCTAGTAGGCAAGGGGTGCGACATCAGCCTGGCCGCCCTGCAGCGCCACGACCCCTATATCAACCGCATCATGGACGTGGCCAGCCAGGTGGTTCCGTACACTTTCGGCCATTGGGCCAACGAGTGGTCCTTGGAACAGTGGCTCTCAGCTGGAATTGATTTTGCCCCCAGTATCAGGAGACAATTTTGTCACTGAGAGGGTGTTGCTAGTATCTGCAGGATAGAGGTCAGGGATACAGCTAAACATCCTACAAAGGGAGAAGACTGATGTGGAAGGAACCTTGTTTGTTTATGCGAGGTCTGCTTCTCCAGAGCATGGATTCACCATTATGAATAGGCTGAGCATGGAAAATAGGACAGAACCCAGTACTAAAGACCTGGATTTTCAACTCCAGGACCCTTTCCTTCTCTACAGAAATGCCAGATGTGAGTCTATTAATACATTGGGTGGCTTTATTTCTGAAGTTGGCCAGGTGTTTAAAATTGTGAAGTGTATAGCTTTATGTTTGTGTTGAGTATCAGTGAGTACTGTCAACATCAGCTTGAGCAATTCTTGCCTTAATGGGGGACTTTCTTAGAAAGTTCAAGTGCGAGGTTGCTAAGTGCTGTTTTGAGCAGCTGCATTGCTTTGTAGTGTGATTCTGTCATTGACCTTCATTCAGCCTGAGCACTGGGCTCGTGCAAGCTTGGTGAGGAGACCAGAGAGGTACACTGGACACAGAATTAATGATTCAGCTGGTGGCACTTCTTCTTCGTGCATCACTTGACCTAGCACAGTGCCAGAATCTTCCAGGGAGAGGACCTGCACAGTAAACGAAAACTCAGAAGTTCAAAGAATTTGGTCCTTAACAATTTAATGGCTTTTCATAATGTTGAGGTTATAGTAGGTGATAAAATGGTCCTTTCCACACTGGAAATGAGAGAGCAGTCACCTACCAAACAGTCTCTTCACATTTTAGGCACCTGTCTTATCTGAGCACTTGTGTTGGGCCAGAAAAAGATTAATGAAATTCATCAATTTCAGGGGCCTCTCTGTACCTAGAAAACAGAAACATACTACTCAGTGCATAAATACGTGTGTGTGCACACGTGAGCATGCACTCATGCCTTATAGGTGACTTTCAAAAAGATCTTTAAGTTAAAGAAATTTTTCTTTATATATGTTTTCCATCGTACTCCTGGCATTTAAGAAACAAAAATTTGCCTATTGTGTAATTTCAATAATAAATGTAATATAAGTAATTTTAAAAAAAGAAAACTGGTCAATAGTCAACCACATTAACAATAAAAGAAAAATCACACAACCATACTGATATATGCAGACAAAGCATCTCACATAAGCCATCTCCATAAGTGATTTAAAAATTCTTAACAAACTAAAAATAGGCAATTACTTTACAAAACATCTACAGAAATACTATTTCTCACATAGAATTTTGTGGTGAAAGATTAAGCATGGTTTTCCTAAAATTAGGAACAAAATAGGTACGTCTATTCTCAGCAGTGTTGTTTTTCAGTACTGGGGATTGCATCCACAGCTCTGCACATGCACGGCAAGCCCAATGCCACTGAGCTAAATCCACAGCCTTTTTCAAAATTCTGAAACAAAGTCTTGCCAAGTACCGGAACTGGTCTCACACTTGCAATCTTCTCACATCAGCCTCCTTAATAGGTGAGATGAGCCAAGCCAGCTCATTTTCACTATTCTTAGTGAAACATAGTCCTGCAAGTTTTATCAAGAGCAAAAGGAAAGAAAGTAATTAACACTGTCTAGGCATGGTAGTAACTCCAGCACCTGGGAGGCTGAGGTAGGATACTACACACTTTTACTAGAAAGTCAATCAAGGTAGTGTGGTATTGGAAGAGGAACAGACACACAGATCAATGAAGCAGAATCTAACATTAGACCCACCCAAGTATACTTAACTTTTAAAACATTGCAAAAGCAATTCAACAGAAGAAGGACCCTCTGTTCAGTGAATGGTGTTGAAACAAATGGACTTTATAGACAAAAAAGAAAACCTCAACATAAACCTGACAGCTTATAAAATGAGGGGGGCCTGCCCAGTTAGCTCAGTTGTTTAACCGCCTGCTCATGCAAATGCAGTCAGCCGCAGCATACCGGTTTGATCCCCACTCCACCTGCCTTACCAGACCAGCTCTGAAGGCAGCCTGAGCCAGCAAAAAAAAAAAAAAAAAAAAAAATCATTACATAAAAATGAACTTGAACCTGACTTAATGAACTAAAGGCAAAGTGCAAAACTATAAAACCTAAAAGAAATACTAGGGACAGTCTTCATGACTGTCCTGTTAGGTACAGAGTTCTTATAACACTGAAAGCACAATCTGTAAAGGAAGTAAACTTAAATTTAATAAAAATTAAAATCTCTAGTAAGAAAAAGAAAGACTTATCACAGTCTGCAAGAAAGTAATTGCAAAAGACGTCTGACAGGGACTCACCAGTAAGACTGCTCAGCAGACTAAAGCGCCTGCTTAGGCAAGTGCAGGCACCACAGTTTGATCCCTGGCACTACATGCCGTGCAAGCCATGCCCATGGCAGGCTGAGCGGGCCACAGAGTCCTAGCATAGTGGTGCATGCCTGTAATCCCAGTGCTGGGGAGGCTGAAAGCAGGAAGATAACCATAAGTCCAAGCTGCATAGTGAGACCCTGCAACAACCAAATACATTAAAAAAAAAATTATGTCCAGAATATAAGACAATTTTTAAGCTTAACAATAAAACATAAATATATATA
>NW_004524820.1:1165104-1167757 GCF_000260255.1 Octodon degus | reverse complement strand
TTTGTACAGGGGCTCACAGTTAAGTTTGCCTTAGATCTTGGAGGAGACTTGGAATTTGGACTTTTCAGCAATGCTGAAACTGTTAAGACTTTTGCAACTCTCAGAGATAGACAAATGCCTTTTTCAAAAGGGATATACAAGTCTTTGTGGGACTAGGGGCAGTATGTTATGGTTTGTGTCTAGATATTCCCCAGAGCCTCATGCAGTCATTGAGGTGGGCTTCTAGAGTTTGTGATTAATTCATAATCCAATGCTGGGATTATGGGTATAAATGCTACATCTGCCCTGGGGTGGATAGACTGAATGCAGTTTAAGGAAGGGAGAGAAGCTTGCCTCTGCTACCACTGCTGCTGCCACTGTTCCTGCCTTTTTCCTCTTGCTGCTTTTCTGTTTTTTGCTGTCATGAACTGTTGCCCTCTGCCATGTGCCACCCTGCCTTGGAGCCAGCTGAGTATGGACTGAAACCTCCACAAACTGTGAGCTACATAAACCTTTTCTGCCTTAATTTTGAGTGTCAGGTATTTTGTCCCAGAAATGAGAGAAAAGTAACTGAGATGGTGTTTCAGTAATCCACAAATTCAGTGACACTAAAAAGATGTCAATATTTCTTTGTTCTACTGATTCTGCATGCACCAACAAAACCCAATCAGAAACTTCCTTAAGAGTAGGGTTTGAGCATGATATTCTGTGTCAATTACAGTGGCTTTCCCATACCAGCTACTCAGAAATGCTTGATGAATAAATAAATGTACAGAATATTTTCTTAAATGCAAGCCTAATGAACTCTTGTCCTTATCTGACACAGAAAACAGATTATTCCATTCATCTTAGTAGCTTTCAGAGTCTTGCCCCAGAGCCCTTTAGAAGATGAGCTCTCAAAAAATACTTGTTGAATCAACTTTCTCAGTGGTATAAAATTTTTATCTGAGTTGCCTACAGGGCAATAGGGCTGCAGCAGGTAAATACGTACACATGGCCTTGATGACATAGAGCCTTAGTTTCCTTTCATGACAATTCAATTCTAATTAACCTGAAATGCCCAATAATGATTCAAGCTATGTATGTTATGAAAACAGCCTGGATACCAGGTAATCTTACTAAAAATTATTCATTTAAACAGTGAGCACAGAAGAGATCCTCCCTAATTTCCACAGAAAACTTAAAATGCAGCATTTTGAACCTAAGTATAAACAGAGAATGAGTTCTTTAAAAGATCCACTGGAATTTTTAATACTCTGCCATAAGAGGATAAACTTGAGACATTTTTAGGTAAGTGGATGCACTTTGAGACCACAGTTTTAAGTGCAATAAAATTAGACACACATATTTAAATGCCATGTTGTTTTTCTGGTGTGAGAAACCAAAAGTGCAAAAATAAGGACCCAAATATATACTAGATATTTGGAAATGGGAAGAAAATGTTCAAATGATAAGGGGAACAAGGGAGTGGGAGGGGGAACAGAAAGAAGGGATAAAGAAAAAAGAATAGAAAAAATGCAAACAAAGCTTTTATGACCAAGAAGAGGAAAGTCTGAAGGGAGGGGAAGAAAATGGGAAAAAAGGAATCAAGATATATCATGTATTATGTATTATGTACCATATGTATTGCTGTATGTTACTCTGCTTCTGTATTTTTGCTGTCTGTTTTTGTTTTTACCCTTAAAATGAAATTGAATTTTAAAGTCATATCATATATAGGTACAAATTACTTAAGATGAATGTGATTATTATATATATCTAAATATACCAATAAACTTTTAAAAAGAAAAAAAAAAGAGCCACTGGAATGTTACCTAATAAATGGCACCCTCAGGTCATTCATAGAATGAAGTGGTGCATATACGCCCTCCTCATCCCACCACTTGTGAGCCAGGGCCAGGAAAGTTTTGACCTCACTGCTGTCAACTGTGGTGCGTGAAGAGCTGTACGGCTGTGTCCAAGGCGGCCTAAGGAAACAAAGAGCACACAAATACTAAAGTTTCTACAAATGTAAAATAGCATATATGGTACATGAAAATATTCTCATTTATAAGTTATTTGCTCCTAAGTACATAACTGTTCAAGGTCTATGCTATTAATAAAAAACAGGCTTTCTTATAATCACATTGTTCAAACAAAACCAATTTGCTTTTTAAAGTAAGTTACAACTAAAAACAATGTTTAACCTTCTGGATCATATCTAATGTTAATAATAAAGACTAACGTCCTTTGCATGGCTTATAAAGCTCAGAATTATTTAATCCCCAACTTCCTTGATCTCCAAACTCACCTGTCCATCCTGGCCTCATGCTCCCCATACCAGCCACCCAGGCCTTCTCTCAGTTCTTCAAACTGCCCATGCTTGCCCTTTTGCAGGCACCGTGTAGATGTTCTGGAACATTCTTCTAATATTTTCCACCTCTCTCATCCTCTACATACCTAATTCATGCTGTCTCACCCTTTAGATCTTAGTTTGAATGAAATACCTGTTATCTACAAATTCTTCCTTCATCCTTGTAAGGGGGAAGTCATAGCTCCCCTATTTTAACTCCTGTACAACTTTGTACTTCCTCGTGGGCTTGCATGACAATTTGGTCACATCTGCCTGCTCACTAAGCACTGTGTAAGAAAGGCATGAACTGTCTTTTTTCTTTTCTTTTTTTTTTTTTTTTTT
>NW_004524820.1:1162508-1164404 GCF_000260255.1 Octodon degus | reverse complement strand
TATCTATCTATCTTTCTTTCTTTCTTTCTTTCTTTATTTATTTATTTATTTATTTATTTATTTTTGCAGAACCGGGGATTGAACTCAGATCCTTGAGTTTGCCAGTCAAGAGCTTATCCTACTGAGCCATCTCCCCAGCAAGGACTAATCTATAATAACTTCTTTTCTTCTTTCTCTCCTTATTTTCCTTGGCTCTGTCCCTCCCTCCCTGCTTCCCCTCCTGTACTGAGGATTGAACCCACAGAACACTGACCTTTTAATGAACTCTTGATCTTTTTTCCTCAGGCTCCTAAGTAGCTGGGATTACAGATGTACACAACTGTGCCCAGCTCACTAATTTGCAGAAGATCACAGTGGTAGTTGCTTGGCTGACAAAGAATAGCTTCAGACATACCCAATCCCAAAGGTTCTCATGTACAAGTAGGAGCCAACACATAAAAAGCAGAGCGCATTCTAATGCTATGCAATATTTTTCACAAAGTTACAAACAAGCTTATTAAATACAGGTAGAGAAAGACATTACTTTGATCTAGTCTAACTCCTTAGCATGTATTCACCCACCCTGTAGTTACACTACATCCAGATCACTTACAATCTTAAGCATTACATTACTGTGTTCTGTCATAAGATTATGATTAAAATATTTATCTGTGTAATATGGTCTTTGATTAAAAATAAAGGGTTTCTCTGAAATTAGATGAAGGATATAGAATGGCTATCAGCTATATTACTCTATCAAGCTTTCTATGGGCTTAAAATTTTCCAAATGTAAATTGTTAGAAAATCAATGAGTTAAGAATATTTAAATAAATAAAAGCTCCTTTAACCAAAACACATGAACTATTACATACTAAGCAAACTTACTAAACATAAAAGTACTACTCAATTACTTTGCATATAATTATGTAAACATCTGCCAGAACAATAAGTAAACTTACCAATAAATTTCAATTCTATTCAAAGAGGAAAAGGTCATCCTACAGGATTTGATACACATGGTTCCATATTCTTTGAAATTCCATGGTTTATTTTGCAAAGTACAAATGAGCTGGACATCTGAAAAAACTGAAAAAAAATTAAATGTGTAGAGAAAAGTATTACACAGTAGGAATGCCTGATATGTATGTAGTTAGAGAAAGAGTAAAAAGACAACCTACAGAATGGGGAAATTTTTTACCAGTTATACCTTGGACAAAGTACTAATATTCAGAATATATAAACAACTCAAGTCCCCAAAATAAAGATCTAATCAAAAATGGACAACTAAAATGAACATACATTTCTCAAATGAGGAAATACAAATGGCTACTAAACAGATGAGAAAATGCTGTGCACTGCCAGCCATTAAGAAATGCAAGCTAAAACAACACTGAAATTTGACCTTTGTCCAATAAAAATTACAATAATTAAGGACCAAAAAAACAACAAATGCTGCTGAAGGTGAGGGTTTACAGTGGGGCAACATGACACAAACGCTTCTGCATTGTTGGTGAGAATGAAACCTAGCAAAACCACCATGGAAATCAGTATGGGAAATTCCTCAAAAACTAGAAACAGAAATTCCACTTGAAGGCAATTCTGCTTTCAGTATCCCTTTGTGGTGGGCATACACCATGCACTCTTTTTCATATTTCCAATAAATATTCTCCCAATTCCCTTCTTTTATCTGTAACTTTATCCTTCAGTTTCCTGGGACAAAGAATTGTGGGTTTATGCAAATTAACTGCTTGATATTGAAGGTCCCACCAAGATAAACTCTGCACTTTATATCTAGCAAACTGAAACTGACAAAAGGTATCAGATTGGAGTATTTCGCTTTTTCCCTCCATTTAACTGGATTATATTTATTACATAGATACAATTTGTGTTCTGTGTTTTTTTTTAATTTTATTAGAT
>NW_004524820.1:1155850-1156548 GCF_000260255.1 Octodon degus | reverse complement strand
AGCCCAGGCGCAGCTTGGGTGAGACCCTCTTCCACCGCCTTGGGATGCCCCCCACCACTCCACAGTACCTCCCCTACCCCGCCTGCCCAGTAGGAATTTTTGCTGCATTCCTGGAACCTCCAGACCCAGTCTTAGCCCAGGCCCGATAAGTGTGTGGGAGAGCTTCCAACTACCCTGTGTTGGCGTGACCTACTGGTCCCAGCCCAGGCACAGCATGGGTGACACCTTCTTTCACCCTCTTGGGACGCCCCGCATCACTCCATAGTACCCCCCCCCCACATACACACACACACAACAGGCCCACAGAGTAGAAATTTCTGACGCTTTCTAGGAACCCCCAGATCCAGTCCTAGTCCAGGCCCAGTGAGTGTGTGGAAGAGCTGCCTCTCCCCCTACTATACCTTGTCCCCTCCAGACTCAGCTCAGGCCTGGCATACAGGCTGGGGGTGAAACCCTGCAGCTGCAATCCCTACAGAGTATAGAGGACAGAATCACCCAGCTAGTCCAGGAGCACAACATCTTGCCAGAGGGGCACAACAGTTTCACCCCCAAGGGCAGGAGCAAGAAGGAGCTGAGCAGAGCAGCCATACCCAAGCCAGGCATAGCTGGATAAATCCAAACTTCGTAGATCTGCACCTGAACTTCAGTAGGTGCTAAGGTTATAACTGCAACAAAGATCTACAACAAAGGTCAGAAGA
>NW_004524820.1:1152998-1155201 GCF_000260255.1 Octodon degus | reverse complement strand
ATTATTAGCATAGCTTTATGCTTCTTCCATTTAACTGGATTATGTTTATTACATAGATACAATTTGTGTTCTGTGTTTTTTTTTAATTTTATTAGATTATTAGCATAGCTTTATGCTTCTTCCCTAAAGAAAGTTTCTGTTCCTTGCACAGAAAGAGACTACCAGATTAGGGCAGTGGTGGTGAACCTGTGGCATGTGTGCCACAGTGGGCTATGTATTATCACAGAAAGCTCTCAAGGGTTTGCCATCACTGGATTAGGCACTTTCTATTCCTTCTCCCTTTCCCCAAGAATTAGGGTTCCAGCACAGACGATGCTACAGATAGAATGACAACAAGAAAAACAGGTTAGGGACCCAAAGTCCTCTGGCCTGTGACTCCAATGCAATAGTCCATCAGCATACAAGCTAGAGTTCTTTACAGTCCCTTGGGGAAAGCCTTGCTTCCTTTCCACTTACAACTGACAGCCTTCAGCAGGCCATTGGCTCTTCTTTTAGGACTTTGCTCACTCTCAACACAGAGCAGTTGATAGTGGGAACCCCGCAGGGTGAATCTGTCTTCCTCTGCTGATCCATTCCCTGTGGCAGCCAGACTCTTGGGTGCAGTTTTCCACTCATGATGATAGGCTTCCGTCTCTCCAAGATTGTGAGTTTCCCATCTCTGTACCTCACTAGCTATCTTGCTAGGTCATCTGGTCTGGTCTGATCAACTGGATGGTGGTCCCAGTGCCACAGAACCCCTCTGTTGAAAGGATACTCCAAAGGAGGCAAGTGTCTCCTGTGTCTCCCTGGGATGGGAGGTTTGTCATCCTAGGAGATCTTTTATCAATTTTACCTTCCCTTTTAATTTTTGTCCTTTTACATTTCTGTATTTAGGTTATGTGTGTATTTCTGTGTTAACTTTTCATGTGTATGTTTTATTTGAGTTGGCTTACAGATAGATACCCAAACACTTATTGTTCACATGACTTAACAGAGAGCTAGTTTAAAGACAAAGATGTTTTTGAAGTTGGTAACATGTTTTCATCCAGGTTGTTAGCCAATCAAGATAATATTTTAGGGCTGGGGGATCACTCAATGTTCTAAGTGCCTGCCTGGCAAGCACAAGGACTCAAGTGCAATCCCCAGTACCTCATGTCATGCTGGCCCCAAACCCTGGAACCCCAGATATGTAGTGCCAGTCCCAAAACTGGGTGTGGTTGTGCATGCCTGTAATCCCAGTGCTGGGGAGGCTGAGGCAGGAGGATCACTATGAGTCTGAACTGTGTAGCAAGACCCTGTATCAAATAAATAAAATAAATAAATTTTTAATGGTATTTTAAAAATGTGTTTTATAAATACATCTACTGCTTTCTGCAATAGACATATTTCTTTGCTAAAGATATATATATTTTTTCATTCATTCATTAGAGAGAACTCCTAGCTAAAACTCACTTCTGTAAGCTATAAAAGCAGCTGCCTGAACCAATTTGCTTCAGTTTTCTCCAAAAATAGGTGTGCTCTCTGGTTTTTATCAGAATTATACTGAATTATTATAATACATAATTAAGTTGGTTATAGTTGAGATGATAAACGTTTTCTATGTGTAAATCAATAAGATTTCTTACGGTGTTAAATATACTAGCAAGTGCAAGAACTCATTAAATGTATTCTTGATTAAGCTTATAAAACTAGATGAAAACAAAAGGTTTTATATTTCATTAAGATAACTTCTCATGTTTTCCATTGTTATACTTTAGCTCACTTAAGATACTGAGTTTAAAATATATAAATAGGAGATGACCGGGGCCGCGGGATCCAGAATAGACCCAGAGTGCAGGCCCTGCAAGTGAGTGAGATGACCCAGGGCCCTCTGGATCCTGAATAGACCCAGAGCGCAGGCCCAGCAAGTGAGTGAGAAGACCGAGGGCTGCGAGATCCTGAACAGACCCGGAGCGCAGGCCCGGACAGTGAGTGAGACGACCCGGGGCTGGCAGATCCTCATTCGACCCAGAGTGCAGGCCCAGCATGGAACCCTTCAGCAGAACTCCCTGCAAAGAGGCTAGAGTCAAGACCCACCCAGCTGATTCAGGAGTAGAACATCTTGCCAGAGTGACACAAAGGGTTCAACTCTAACGCCTGCAGCAGAAAGAAGTGGAGCACACAGCCAGAACCAAACAACACCCACCTGGAGGAATCTGAACTTCATAGATCTGGACCTGGTGCT
>NW_004524820.1:1152085-1152898 GCF_000260255.1 Octodon degus | reverse complement strand
ATGCAATGTGTTAATTATTGAAACTGTCCTACCAATTTGGTTTGAAACTGTCTCATTGCTATTTTTTTCTCAATAAAATTATGGGGAAAAAAAGATACAAATACACACATAAAAAGATACTCAATATTAAGAGGAACTAGGATAACACAAATGAAAGTTACACTGAGATAGTACTATATACTTATCAAAATGACTAAAATTAGGGCTGGGATGTAGCTCCATAGTGGAGCACCTGCATAGTATTCATGGCTCTCTAAGTTAAATCCCCATCACTGCAAGAATGAAAACAAATTAACTACCACCAAAAAAAAAAGCTTACAAAATTTAAAATATTGAAATTACATATTGATGGTGGGAGTGTAAAATGGTAGAGCCATTCTGCAAAGCGTTTCAACAGTTCCAAATAAAGGTAGACATTTACCACAAACGGACATGGTCCCAGGGAACACTAAGGGATGAGGAGGAGATGGGAAATGAGAGAAACAAAGATGTGTTGTGTACAGGAACCTCAGAACGCCTATTAATGTAAACAGGCTGACAAATATGAACAAGCAGTCGAAGGAGGATAGAGAGCTGGAGTGGGAGGGAAGGAACCACTATACCAAAGCAATATGACAACAGTTTCTTTGCAAGTTGTCTAGATTCAGCTAGAGAAAAATGGCATAAACAACTTGAAAAGTATTCTTATAAAATATATACTGCATATGTAATGTGTAAAGAATAAAGTGGGGGCCGGGGAGATGGCTCAGTAGGATAAGCGCTTGACTGGCAAACACAAGGACCTGAGTTCAATCCCCGGTTCTGCAAAAAAAA
>NW_004524820.1:1148901-1151750 GCF_000260255.1 Octodon degus | reverse complement strand
TTTTTTTTTTTTGCAGTACCGGGGACTGAACTCAGGATCCTGCGCTTGCCAGGCAGGTGCTTTATTCTACTGAGCTATCTCCCCCGCCTGATGTGTGTATATATTTCCTTGGCAAACTCTATAGCTAGTCACACCATAATTTATGTAAACAGTTCTCAATTAATAAGCATTTAGACTATTTCTCCTTTATGACCATTACCAAAACCATGCAACTGAATCAGATAATTTCCTATGTGTCTGAGTACCTACAGATAAAATTCAAAGATTTATGCAAGCGCATGCACATCTATAAATTAGTAATTGCCACCCATACATACAGAGTCAATTTACCACTTTTTTTTTGTGCCAGGAATTAAACTCAGGACCTTGAGCATGCCAGGCAGGTGCTGTGCCATTGCGCCATATACTGTTTGGATTTACAATCCAGTAGTTAATATAACAGTATCTAGTGCCTGGTTTGCCCACACAGCACCCACATGTGAATCAAATATCTTTGCTGATTCAATTAATAAAAATGGTATATTAGTGTATCTTATAATAGGCGAAGTCAAGTATCCATCTTATTTTTGTACCAGGGATCGAACACTGGACCTTGCGCTTGCCAGGCTGGCACTTATGCTGCTGAGCTATATCCTGGGCTCTATTTTTTAAGTCTTTATTAAAATAAAGATTTAAATAAAGATACAACATCTCACTACACAGTTCCCACTTGTAGTGATCTTCCTGCCTCAGCCTCCCCAGCGGTGAGACTACAGGCATGCACCACCATGCCAAGTTCCAAGACTGACTCCCCATGCAGCACCAGAGATCCAACTCGGGACCTTGCGCATGCCAGGCAGGCACTTAGACTGCCGAGCTAGCTTCCCAACCCCAAACATCCATCTTTCAAGTATAATGAACATTTTTATTTTCTCTTTTTGTGGCCTGCACATTTTTTAACAGTCTACTACTCAGAGTCTAAGCCACATTCATTTTAGAGTGTTTTTTTTTTGTTTGTTTGTTTGTTTTTTAAGTTTGTGGTTCTAAGCTTTTGCTTATGTTATTCCATCTTTCACCAACACTATCTGGTCTACTTTTTTTTTTTGGCAGAACCCGGGATTGAACTCAGGCCCTTGCACTTGCCAGGGAAGTGCTTATTCCACTGAGCCATCTCCCCGGCCCTGGTCTACTTTTTAAGACTTACTTCAAATATCATCTTATCTAGGTAGGTAAATGATATATTTTTTAAATGACATAATTTTAAAAATATATAAACAGATACATGGATAAGCATATGTACTTTTATGAAACAGAGGCCCAGAGATTTTCATACTGGCCCTCAAAAACAACCTTGACCTTCCTCTGACCTTCTATTTCTAGAAAAAAGAATTCTTCCCTTGAGTTTATATTAATAAACAATGCTACCAATTCCTTTTCTAATGGATCCTGGCATTTGAGATTCTAAAGGAATGGGGAAAATCGTAATTAAGTGATTTACTCAGCACCTAACAGGCATCATACTGGCAGCGAAAAGCAGAGGGCACAGACTTCTGCGATGCTTTGTTTCAGCAATCTTCGGGTAATATCTTGAATCCCAGACCCATCTGGCTCCGCCTCCTTTCTACACAGCTGCCCAGTAGAGGCCTGATCACATCGCTCCTTTAATAATTTCCACTGTCCTCGGGATAAAATCTATCTCAGAAGGAGGATGTGGCTTTTCAAGAACATGTTATGACGTAAAAGGTCCCGTGGCGTCCCTCTCAGTCCCCGCCCTTGGCGTCTAATTTCCAACTACACACTTTACTTTCAAGACACACTTTTTGTCACAAACATCAAATTTTCCAGCTGTCTCCTCTAGTTTCTCCAACTGCTTCTAATGTGACCCAATTCCTTCAAGACAAGTTTCCCTGGTTGCAAATATAGATTAGCTCCTTTTTAGTGGTTTGAACGTTTGTTAAATTTCTAAATTTCTGATTATAAAAGACGTATTTACAAAATGGAAAAAAGTACATAAATGATAAAATGATAGAAAAACCAACAGCTCCATCGTAGTTTACTGCTAAAATTTGTATCTTCAATTAGATCTGTATCTCTTAAGTTCACAATATAGTGACTTAAATCTTATTTTCATAAAACTATATCCTGATCATTTTTCCATATACACAGAAATGAATTCAAACCTTTATTGGCTGTACATGTCTTCACTGACTACCAACTAGTTGACTCTTCGTAAGGTGTTGCGCTTTTTTTTTTTTTTTTTTTTGTGGCTTGTTTATCTTGATCTTAGTTCTATACCAATATTGTTTTTGTTTTTGTTTTTTCCTGACACTGGGGCTCACCATAAGGTCCAGGCTGGCCTCGAACTCATAGCAATCCTGCAGCCTCCCGGGTGCTGTGACTACAGGTATACATGACCACGCCCAGCTTCCATCCCGATAATTGTAAAGAGACTTTTGGTTTTATTGTTTTGTTTTTGGCGGAAGCGGGGATTGAACTCAGATCCTTGAGTTTGCCAGTCAAGCGCTTATCCTACTGATCCATCTCCCGGCCCCTAAAGAGACTTTTAAAGCATCATTCCTTCTAAAATTCCAGGGCCCGTCCGCATGTCCTATGACACCTCATTGTTACGCAGGTTACACGCAGTTAGTTACCTTCTTCACCCTACCCACACGATCTTGTGTATAAACTACTAATCAAAAGTAGCACAGCTGCCGTAAATCCTTCCCGGAAAACGGGAACTAGACACACGCAAACAAAACCGAGCCAACGCCGCGAATCGCAGCACACCGCTGGGCCCTTCCCGCCCCGCCGGCCGAGAGCACGCAGGTCCCGGCCGGGCGGCCCCCGGGCCCCCAGCGCCGCCCCGCCCC
>NW_004524820.1:1143736-1148801 GCF_000260255.1 Octodon degus | reverse complement strand
GGCCGGGCCCCGCCCGCTCCCGCGCAGAGGCCACGCTGCGGGCGAGGGGCTCCCGCGCGCCACTCACCCGCCCACGGAGCTAAGCGAGGCCGCTCGGCTCGTCGGGCCCGGGACCCAGACCCGAGAACTCCTAAGAAGCGCCGCCCGGAGCAGCTCAACTTTCGGCCTCCCCACATCTCGGCAAAGGGTCCCACTCGTTTTCCGGTCCGTCTTGCAAAACAGCCTCAACAGAAAAGTTCCGAGACTTACTCGCGCCCTCTACAGCTGACTTTCAGGATTTGATCACCGTTAACAAAACGATTAAATGTTCTAACGCTGTAAATATTCTTCTGCCTAATTCTATATGACCTAACATCATAATCATTATTCCATGCCTTTATCCCTTCATTTTTAACGTCTTCCCAAGGACATTCATCCTCATAGAAGGCTTTACAGCTTAAAATTACAAAAGAATGGAAGCATTTCTCTAAGGGGAGTGCTGTTTCTTTCAAGACGTTCAACAGGGATGGCAGAAGCCCTACTTTCAGCTCTTCTGCAAGTGACCTAATATCCTGGACAGCAGAAAAATATAGCAGAGGTTGGTAAGCACTGTCTGGGCAAACCTTGTTCAGAGCTACAGCTGTCACCATTTTACCCCTGAATGTATAAAATGTCTTCCCTTAGGCAAAAATAAAAAATTTCCAACATTAAATATTCTATTTTCAACAGGCAGGGTCAAAAAGAAAAAGGATTTGAATTGGTAATGTTTCATTACTCTGGAATAATCTTTCACCCATGTCTCCTGACCTAAAAATACTGGCCTTTCCCCCAAGAGTGGGTGCAAACTTGTGTCTTCAGAGGCACCTCTCCTTAGATACATAACCATTTCGGCAAAAACAAAACTACCAAAGCCCCCCGCCCCACGAAAGCATGTTTTGTATTTGTTGGGGTGACAGATCGAAAGAAAAAAGTCCAAATATGATTAAAGTATTAAGGCCTTTATTTAAACACACTGTACTTTCTTTGTACCACATCCCACTGGATTCCAGAGCCTTCACTACATTTTCAGTTGAACAAAGACAACCAACGATTTACTTTAATGGGAAGCAAAAGCTTTCTGAATTCCCAAAACTAGTTTGGCCCAGATACATAAAACTGGTTCATTGTATTTTTCACTACAAACATTACAAAGCCTTTAAAATAACCCTTAAGTTTTCAAGTTTTTGGCTTAATGTAGGCTGTTAGAGACACTTTCCAAACTACCTTTAAAGTCTCATCCATAAACATGGTGTAGTCTACAAATTGGTCTTGCTAGAAAACTTGTAACACCTATTTACCATTTTACAATTTTATACTTTTATAAAAAGTCGTGCTTTAGCAGTTAAGTTTTATCTCTTAAAAATGAATTCTTATTCAAAAAACCTATGTGAACTGATAATTAAAACAGTTGTGCACTATCATAATCAGAATGTGGCAGATTGAAGCAATGTGTTTACAAGCAAACTCTTTTAAGATACCAAATAAACTTTTATGTTACAAGTTTAATTCATGTCACATGTGTTAAGGCTAATAAAACGCACTTGTTTCTCTGGTGTGAGAAAAAAGTGTAAATAAGGACCAAAATGTATAACAGACGTTGGAAAATGGGAAGAGGGGGTGGAGTAAAAAAGGTACAATGGAAACAATGATTTTGTAAAAGAAGGGTTGGAGGGAAGAGAGGGGATTGAGAGAAAAAAAAAAAAGAACCAAGATACATTATATACAGATAAAAATTTCCTATGGTGAATGTGATATATATTAGAAAGCTCATTTTCTCACAGATGACAACCAAATGATATTTTAAACTAAGAACTTTCACCTTCCTGGCAAGTACAAGGCCCTTAGTTCAATTCCTAGTTAAAAAACAAACAAACAAAAAAAAAAAACAAAACAAAACACCAACAACTAAGGAACATAAGTTCTTCAAGTGCCAAACACCTTAGAGATCATTTAATTCCTTTACTTTTTTTTTTTTTTTTTTTGTGGAACTGGGGATTGAACTCAGGCCCTTGTGCTTGCCAGGCAAGTGCTTATTCTACTGACCCATCTCCCCAGCCCCTTAATTCCCTTCTTGAAGTTGAGACTCACAGCAATTTAGTGATCTTTGCAACACATCAAATTAGCAAAGCCAGGGCACTCCAGCAAATCTACCTGCTTCCATTAAATTATACTTGTTACATTTGAGAGATTTCAACAAATTAAAATGAACTTTATATAGAAAAGAAAGTTGGAATGTGAAGGTGGCCATAAGGCAATATTACAGTACCTTTGGAACTAATACAATTCTGATGTAAAAATCTCTAAAATTTTAGGAACTCACCATTATTACACTTCATGTCTTTGAGGAAATAAAATAATAAACTAAAAACAGACTGGGGAAATTTACCTCCTGTGTGTCACACTATTAGAAATACACACTACCAACTAAGAACACATTTCATTTTACAATGGCAGAAAACAAGTACGCTGAAATTCCACACCAATCTTTATTTGTATTTTGGGGGTCTGAAACAAATCTTAGAATTTTTTCCAAATTACATTTTATTCTCTAAATGGTGTGGTTTACCCCCACCATAAAAGCAAGCATGATTAATACACTAGATATATTTTTCAAGAGAATCTCTTGAGGAAAACAGATTTTACTGACAAATTGGGACCAACGATTACCTCCAAAGAAGTATGAATTTCTTGGTGGTGTCATATTATAAAAAACTGACAACTAAGTTACATGTTTTGACATTCACATCCTAAATTATGGAAGCTCTATTTCATATAACCTTTCCAAACACTTCAGTCAAGGAAGTGGTGAATGTTCTGTTTTTCATAAAATATGAAAAACCCAAGTATCTAATTATAACACTGACATTTACTATTCACAATTGTCATTTTTCCATCTATAGATTTAATGGATATGAAGCTTGCAAATCATGGTAGAGTAGATAAAACTGTCAAATACTACTTTTAAGTCAAGTTTGTATTTTGTCCAAAAATGTGTATATCATAGCCAACAGAATTTTTCTGTATAATTTTATTTTGAAAATAGTATTTCACTTGAAGATTGATCTAAAAAACATTTTAGGATAGGAAAATGTTATACAACTTATCTATTACAAATAATCAGATAATTCTTCAATTGGGTACACTTCAGTTAGCTGACTTATGTAAAAAATATTGCACATTTTTCTCATCTCCATGTATAACTGATCTAAACCATACAGAATTACAAACTATTTTAAAATTATTCTGTGAAATGTCAACTTTATAAATATCAGAACTAAATGCACTGTAAACAGCCATTTTGGTAAACATGCATTTATTCACAGTTTACTTCCTTTAGATAAATGCATAAAATAAACCTTATGTAGAGGTACAAGAGCACACTATACAAATCTATTTTTATCTTCATTTTGAGGAAACACTGATCTTGGCAAAAATCTGGCATTATTTTTAAAATGAACTATTGCTGGTAAGAAGGCATACTTTAAAACTGTCTTGTGTCCTGACCTGCTTTTTAAAATAAAATATAAAAGCATTTGTTTTGAGAGATTGATCTACCACTGTATAAGTGCATAACCATGAAAAATGGACCCTGATAGCAGCCGAGCACTAAAGCTAAAATGCCTGGAGAGCCCCAGAACTCAAACTGTGAGTGCTTTAACTTGGACCACCCACTGATCAAAATTTTTAGAGACTGACAAACCCAGATCATTTTAATGTTCTGTAATTCAGACAAACCTGCGTAACACAGCACTTCTCCACTGGGTTGAGTTCACTTATACTTTTAAAAATATAAATATACTGAATTTTAAGTCCTCTATAGTAACCCATGGTGTTTTAATATACCTCTAAAACACAAGTGGGTAAAATAAAGTGGGTGTAAAATATAGTGTCCAGACTTTACTATTAGTGTCAAACACAATTTGTCATTACAAATAACTATACTGATGCACTGGCTCAATTGAGTCCAGCAACTTCATTTTACAAGCATAAACTGTTTATCTTACACACTGAAAATTCCCAAAGTAAGAAGTTTTGAAAGGTGATCAAATGCTTCCAAGTGAAAACCAAAGGTTTATTTCTGGCCCTCTTCCACACCTTTTAAAGGGTTGAATTTGACAGAAGTCCATGGGTACATTTTACAAACTTTGACAAACTGTTTTAAAACTGAAGTTAAAACCATTTTTCTTTGTGGGAGGTGGAAGGATGTACCTTTAAAACCTGTTATACAAAATTCCAGCTGCCTTTTTAGAAAAGTATGTTCCTTAGATTAAAATTATAAAATTAAGGTGCAAGAGTTTTAACAAAAATGAACTAAAGAGCTTTATTGACATCACAGTACATTCAAGAATAAGTTTAAGAACATTACAGCTGAAAGAGAATGGCATGTTTATAGTCTTATTATGCTCTATTTTTTGAAAAAAGTGTAATACAAAGAAATCCTATTAAGTAACTTGGAGCAGCATTTGGAAAAAGTACACCTATTTACAGATTAAAAAAAAAAAAGATTCTGGTTTCACCTACAGCCACAATGTGCCTCTATAATGAGACAAGCCCTTAAAACTCATGGAATTTTTTAAAACATCATGGCATGCTTGCCACATCATTCCTCAGTGCTTACGACGGGGAGGGGTTGTCGATCTGCAAAAAAAGGGAAAAGACAAAATTTAAAAATAAACATGTATTTTAAACTAAAAATCTGCAATTTTAAATAAATACTATTATATAGGATTTCTAACATTATTTAAGCTATGATCATTTATCAAGAACCAAACTGACTTTTTATTAAAGAGAGAGAGAAAGGACACTTTCAACTTTGAATAAATTCAATTTAAAAAAAAATCAGACAAAATACTTTAAAAAGTATACTACCTTGATCGGGACTTAGACTTGTGTTTGCGGCTTGCCTTCTTACCAGACCTTTGAGATTTCTCCATGGATCGCGATCGACTATGTTTAGGCTTCTTAGCCTTCTTTTCTTTGCTACTTCCTGGAGATTCAGAACTGCTCCTTCCACTAGAATCAGAGCCTGAATGCTTTTTACTATCTT
>NW_004524820.1:1135967-1143131 GCF_000260255.1 Octodon degus | reverse complement strand
CTACTGCTAGAACTTCCTGATCTACTCCTTCCTTGTTTCTCTTTTTCTTTATGGTCTTTTTTGGGTTCTAAAACAGATGTCGTTTCATTTGTAGTTCTTTTCTTTTCATTAACCACATCACCATCTGCTTCTCTTGCTTCTAGATGTGATAAGCTATTTTGCTCTTTGTGTATAAATTCATTCATTTCTTTTGTAACCCTTTCTGTCTGTTGTTTTTCTTCTGAAACACAAATAGACAAAAAGATTGAATGTAAAATTTAAAACTTCTGTACTATTAAATTTTAATAGTTAATTGTTAGATTAAAACTATTTGTTAGACTATAACAATCAATCAATCTTGATTACACAATTCAAGATTTTCTAGGTAGGGCTGGCGAGATACCTCAGTGGAATAAATGCTTGCCTGGCAAGTGCAAGGTTCTGAGTTCAATCCCTGGTACCACCACCAAAAAAAAAAGAAAAAAAGAAATAGGTAGAATTTCAATATTAACATATACGTCCAAAATATATTTAAAATGCCAATTATTCAAAAACATTGGCCTCCACTTAGTGGAGCAGCAGAGTGCAGAGATGCAGGGGAAGGAAGGCCACTTGTTGAGTTACAGCAACTTAAAAGTAAAACTGGAGGCTTGAGCTGCTAGCTCTTAATTACATTTGAAGCTGCCCAAATAAAATTTTTCAAGAATAGAAATTCTAAGTATTTTTTCATTTTCCTAGTATATATAACTGCTGTACCCGGGTGAATTAGTTTACCTAAAAAACTTGTAGCCTTTATCCCTACATATTCTATCTACTTTTCCATTGTCATACAAATGTATTTCCTCCATTTCAAAAGTCAGTTTTTCAGTTTAACAAACTGAGTAAGAACTCAAAATAAACTATTAAATAGATGGGCTTATAGCCTCCAGAATGAATGTCACCCAAAACAAAACAAAGATTGTGAATGGCTTCACATCCACCACATATTACTGTCTAGCCTTAACTCTGTCCTCTGATAGGTTTAGGTTGGACTTTTAAAAAAACAAAGCCAGGGGTAGTGCAACATGCCTGTAACTGCAGCACTCAGGAAGCTGAGGCAGGAGGCTCATCAAGTTTTTTTTTTTTTGCTTTTTGGCGGAACCGGGGATTGAACTCAGGCCCTTGCACTAGCCAGGCAAGCACTTACTCTACTGAGCTATTTTCCCAGCCCCTCATCAAGATTTTAAGGCCAACCTTGGTTACAGTAAGTTCAAGCCCAGGCTAAACTATATACAAAACCCTGTTTTAAAAAATCAGAAAAAAATAAAACAAAACAAAAATATGTAATACTTGAAAAAAAAACTAGATAATCTAAAAGATATACCTTCTATCTGTTTATCATGCAGTAGCTGCTGCTCTTTCTCTTTTCTCCAAAAAGCCTCCTGTTTTTGCCGGATGCGGTGCCGTAACTCCTCATCATCAGTGTCAGAGGACTCAGAGCCTCTGTCGCTCCGCTCATCTTCACTGTCTCCGGATCCGTAACCGCCCAGGCCACCTGCATGCACAGAGCTTAGTCTACCACATGAAAGCACTGCATGGGCCATTAAAACTTTTTATGGTCTGAGAAGGAAGCTCATTTCTTTTTTTCATTGCCTTTTCCTGAAAAAAATGTAGGTTCAGGGTGGGGAGAAGTATATTTTCAAATGCTTACGGAGTTCAAAGAACTCTCAGACGATGGTCAGCTACTACATTATTATTTCTGGACTATTTCATACAGTTCTCAGCATTAATCATGATAATGGCTCACCAAACACAGAATTGTTGATTTCGAAACTACTCCCCACCCTGAAGCGGCCTAAGTGGTAATCATAACAAAACCATACGGGCATTTTCATTCTACCTACAATCTTGTCCCTTATACAAAAAATTACTATGAAATGAGGATGTGGAAAAGGCAAATCCAAGCTAAAGAGCCTTGATAATATCATGCAAATAGCAAATTATGAATATGAATAGATCACTGTTACAGTGCGGTAAGATAAACCCTGTCCTCTGTTAAAACTGGACTTGCTACAACACAATTCATATGAAAGCCATTAAAACCATTAGTGGGTAAGTAAATCCCTATAGCATGTATGCAGTAATTCTCAAAGTGAGGTTAGGTACTATCATAGCTAAATTATGACCTGTTAAATACAAACTATCACTTCTGAGCCTTTTGTCTAAGATCAAGCACAGACTATATATTCATATATATATGAAATTATACATATATATATATATATATATATATATATATTATACATATTGGAGCCACTGATGAAGAAATCCTCCATTCAACTTGCCCCAATAATCTATGAAGTAGCCATCACATTTATAATAGTCCCACTGTGAATGTTTTAGTTTAAAATAAATGTAAACCTTGCATACCCCTGAGACGTAGGTTTTATAAACTGAGCAGGAATAGTGCAATTTCAAAACAGCATGTATAAGTGTGACTTTCCCTCTAGGCCCTCTTAGAAGTACGGAGAACACTTACCGAGTCCAGTGAGGGAAGCCAGTGCACTGGACTGTGCCAGCTGTTTTGCAGGAGCTTTGTATCACATCAACAACAGGAACAACATGTTAACACAAATAGCCACGATTTCATAGTCATGAGAGTCTACGGGGTATTGTTAAATCTACTACTATTGCTGCTTTTTGGGGGAGAGAAGAAACATTAAAAACATAACATTCATTTTAAACCAGTATCATGTCTGGCTTTGAAATTATAATTCTGATGTGAGCTGAAAATTGTTTATAATGAGGAAAAATGTTGACCAGTATAGTTGTATTTGTTTCTCAGTTATAACACATAACTTTTGTTTTAGTATGTCTTTAAAGTGTTATAAAATCATGCGGAAGAGCTGGAAAGTACTTGCTTCTGTAAGAATTTTAACTCTGAAAAATCTGAAGGTTAATTCAAAATTCATCGTCAAACTGTATTAGAAGTCAAAAACCAATACCAATACTATGGCATTTATTTTAAAAAATCAGGTGAAATAGACTGAACATCAGGAATCCTCTATAATACACTCTAAGACAATACCATGACTGCTAATCTGTGCTGTCAGGTAAGTCAGATAAAAATATCTATGTTGTTCTAATATAGTATCTACAAATCTAATCTTTCCCAAAGAGTTAAAACATGCAAGAGAATGTTTAAATAAATGATAGTAATCCAAAGGACAACAAAAAAGTCCAAAAGAGTCAATGAAACCAAAATTCCCCCAAAAAAGCAAAATCAAGAAGAACCACCATATACCTTTCGTTGCTTTACGATGTGTGTCTTTGGCTATGTAATAAATTTCTTCATCTGTGACATCCAGAAGAATTTCAGTCAAAAGCATCTTTGTCAGCAACATCTAATGAAAAAGGTTATATGCTGTTTCTAATTTGACTACTAATTTAGTTACTAATGCAGTTTGATGTAAAACTATCTTATAAAACATCCTAAGATCAGGATAAGCCAACTGAAGGAAAACTATCTTAAAACTCATTCTAAAACACCACAACTTAAAAAAAACTCAAAAGAGTTAAAAAAAAAAAATAATCTCTATACAGACTTGAAATTTTTATATTAGACCAAAAGGGAGAAAGTTTCTAATAATGAAAAGACCTCTAAGTGTAAGTAGCTTTTCACTTAATATTTTCAAGCAGGGCCAGCAAGATAGCTCAGCGGACTAAGCGCCTGATTAGGCAAGCACAGGGACCAGGGTTCTATCCCCAACACCATATACTGAACCAGCTCTGCCCCTGGGCCCACTGAGCCAGCCACTGAGACCAGGTGTGGTGGCATGTGCCTGTAATCCCAGTGCTGGGGAGGCTGAAAACAAGAGGATCACTATGAATCCAAGCTCCATAGTTAGATCCTGTATCAAATACAATAAATAAACAAACAAATAAATAAATATTTGCAAGCGGTGTAACAGTAGTTTAAGTCACTTCTTAAAGTTAAAAATCTGAGGGTTGAAAAAAGCAAGACAAAGATGTTACTCCATTCTGCCAACTGAAGTCCTTCTATTTCTAATATGTTCTTAAGCAGTAGTAGCATCCTTAAAAGTAGAAGTTAATATAAAATGGAGTATACTAGAAGAGCTTTTTGGGGGAGAGAAGAAACATTAAAAATGTAACATTCATTTTAAACTAGTATCATGACTTGGCTATCAACAACTGTTGATATGCAGAGTCTAAAATGCAGACTCCTAGGCCTTTTGCTGTTCTATGCCCAACTGCTTATCTATTAAAGTTCGCACGCAGAATCAGTATCTAAAGATTACTTGTTGGGCCGGGGAGATAGCTCAGTAGAAAGAGTGCTCGCCTGGCAAGAAGCAGGGTCCTGAGTTCAATCCCTGGTACCGCAAATAAATACATAAATATCACTTGTCTTTCAATATGGGAAATGTGTATTACCTTCCTAATTTCATGAAGTAACAAAAGATAGGTAATACAGGCTTTCCAAATGCTTACAGGGCCAGCCAAATAGGGCAGCAGATTAAAGCACCTGCAGCAGGTTCTGGGCCCCAGGGTTCGATCCCCAGGTATGCCACGCCCCCCGAGGGTGCTGAAATGGCAATTGAGACTAGACGTGGTGGCCTGTACCTGTAATCCCAGCTCTTGGGAGGATACAGACAGGTAGATCACTATAAGTCCAATCTAGTAGTGAGACACAAAACACCCTATAAACCCTTCCCTTAAAAAAAAAAAAAAAAAAAAAAGGGGGCCAGGGAGATAGCTCAGTAGAATACGCGATTGCCTGGCAAGTGCAAGGGCCTGAGTTCAATCCCTGGTTTACAATAAATAAATAAATAAATGCTTACAATGAAGAACACTTTTAACTGTGTTCAATGCCAATGCTCCTTACACATACAGTGGGCACAGTGGCACCTCAGTTCTCTCTATGATGTTGGCTGCAAAGCCAACTAGACAAGAACCAAACTAGCCGCTGAACTTCATTTGGTTTGCATCCAATTTGGTTTGAGGCCAGATTTGTGGAAATAACCAAACTCATGAATTGAGGCATGAGGTTAAATGTCAACCTTATGGAGAAACTTGAATTGGTTCTCATGATATTTAGGTTTGCAACTAAAAGTATGGAGAGAATCAAGTTTGTGAATGGAGGTACCACTGTATTTAAGTTCTTATAATCTTTCAGTATTTTTACTTTTTAAAAAATGATCTTGGATCTCACATAGTAAAAATAGTAAAACTTTAAATGCCTATGGTATATCACCAGAGAATAAACACAACAAAGAAGGGAAAAGAAAGAAAAAAGAAATGGAATAATTATTCATAGGCAGTGATTTTTGGATTAAATATTACGTAGGTTTTTCTGGGTTAGGGTATTACTGTAAAACAGCATCTAAATTTTGTATACATTTTGCCTAGCAAATCTACATGTGATTAAATACTCCATAATTTTTTAAATTAATTTTTTTTTTTGATACAGAGTCTTGCTAGGCAGCTCAGACTGGTAGTGATTCTCCTGTCCTCAGCCTTGCCAGCACTGGGATTACAGGTATGCACCACCACACCCGGTTTCAGGGGCCAGCATGGCATTCAGCAACAGTGATTGAATCTGTGTCCTTGCCCTTGTTAGGCAAGTGCTTAGACCACCGAGCTATCTTCCCAGCCCCTCTATAATTGTTTCAGATTTGTTGTAAATGTTTTATTTATTTTTTTAAAATTTTATTTGTGTGTGTGTGTGTGTGTGTGTGTGTGTGTAGCCCACCAGGGCTGGCTGGCATGTAGTGCTGGGGGATTGAACCGCGGTCCTGTGCTTTGCTAAGGTGCTTTAGACCACTGAGCCATCTCACCAGCCCTGTTGTAAATGTTTTAGATAATCAATAGCTTAAAAAATTACAAACAACCTCCAGGGACAATGGCATATGCATGTAATCTTAGCACTCAGGAGACTGAGGCAGAAGATCTCTTCAAGGTTGGGGCCAGTCTGGACTATATAGTGAGTTCAAGTCTAGTTTGCACTACATAAACAAGACCCTATCTCAAACAAAAACAAAAGCAGATACTGTGAAGGCAGAAACTTCACATTTACCATTTGATACTCTTTTTCTTCTTCCGTCATCTCTGGCTCACTCTGCTCTTCTTGAACTGGAGATGGACTTCTGGTGACTTTTCCACTGCTCGCAGCCTCAGTGTTTTCAGGGTCTTCATCTTCTTCATCGCTGTCCTATGAAGATGGGAGGACAGCTCAAGTTATGTTTAGAATATGATAGAATCCCTACCTGAATTACCAATAATTTAAAGCCTCAAATTAAACTTGACTGAACAAAAACATAGAAGTGAAATTTCTGTCAGAATTACATTTTGTCCTAGTCTTCCTATTTTTGGTGCTGGGGACTGAACCCAGGTATTCCTGGATGTAAAATATACCCTCTCACTGAGCTGTATGTCTAGCCCTCTAAATTACATTTCTTTATTACAGATTTAACTTGCTAATTTAAAGTATAACCTGGGAAGAAATGTAAAATTACAATATGATTTATGAAAATCAATTATTTTTTCTATTTTCTTTTCTCCTTAGTCAATTTTGAACAAATAATAATAATAATAAATAATAATAATAATAATAATAATAATCAAGCCCAGAGAGATTTAATTAACATTATCATTACATATGATGGTTCTGAAATGGTTGGTTTGTAGAACTTTGGAAAAATGGACCAGATGCATTATTCAATGTAACTTTTACAGCCATATATATGCTACTTACCTAAAACTGTATGATGTAATATAAAAAAATCGGGGCCAGCGGGATAGCTCAGCGGCCTAAATCACCTGTTTAGGCAAGCACTCAGGGGCCTCCGTTCCATCCCCACCACCTGCCGCACCAACCCTGCCCCCAGGGTGGGCTGAGCCAGCCACAAAATAGAGAGCATAAGCGTGAGAGCAAGAGAGCGAGACAGGGCGGAGAGGGAGAGAAAGGAGAGGAAGAGAGAAGAGAGGGAGAGGGAGAAAAAAAAAGGGACAATTCCATTAAATATTGTGCTTTCTTTAAAATGATCCCTTCTGACAGAAGCAGGGAACAAGGGAGAGGGAGAGGGAGAGGGAGAGGGAGGAGAAAGCAGAAAGAATCTCTGCTCAGGTCTAAGATCTCAGACTGCCCTAAATCATAATTCTTTTTAGCTACACAATGGACAGCTTAAA